>NW_027189534.1:0-153795 GCF_040958095.1 Procambarus clarkii | reverse complement strand
CCAGCCAGCCAGCCAGCCAGCCAGCCAGCCAGCCACCAGCCAGCCAGCCAGCCAGCCACCAGCCAGCCAGCCACTCCCACTTTGTATTTATATGCATTCAATTTATATTCAAACATTATATATGTTAAGGGCCTTGTTTTAGTGTTTATTTTAAAATGACAAACATCGAGTCATTTTACCAGTCCTTTAGCGTTAACGGTGATGCATTTTAAAACTGAACATAAATCGCCTTTCTGGATATATCAAATATCGAATCCGCTTAATGTGCCTACAATTCAATCATTCAAAAACATAATTTACATCAAGCCTTTTCATAGAACAGACAATAAGATTTGTACATGCAAAATAAAAAAAAAATCCTTTAAGTTATCAATACAATGTGAGAAACTTTACTTTTATAACTAAATTGCACAATTATACCAACTCTATGGTGGCTGGGTTGTAAGGTGTGTGGCTGGTGTTTTGGAAGTCGCGAGTTCAAACGACCCAATGGGAATAATACTTTTTTTTTTTGCCATACAATCTTCCTAATACTATTATGTAGGTTTGTGTGTGTGTTTTTTTTATTCATTCTTTGGTTTTATAGATGACATACATATTGACTCCTTTTACCGGTCCTTAATTAGGCTCTGGGAAGCAATGGTGGTGGTGGTGGTGGTGTGGTGGTGCATTTAAAACTAAACCAAAAATCACCAGTTCTGGACGCGTCAAATATCATATCCGCTTAATGTGTCTACACCTAATTACTTAAAACTACACTATTTAATTCATTCATATCATGTGCATATTGGTCATTATGCTCATACAACCGACATCAAAATTTATTTTCATTATTAGAATCATACATTTCATCAAGTAATACAGATACAAAGAGATTTTCTTTCTGAGAAGACCGTTAGTATTGGCTTGCAGGCAGGCAGGCAGGCAGGCATTTGAGGGTTATTATTTCGCCTGTTGATTGGGGGGAGGTTGATGTGTTAGGGGGTTTTCGGTTGATGTGGTGGTGGTGATTGGTGGTGGTGGTGATTGGTGGTGATTGGTGGTGATTGGTGGTGGTGGTGTGGTGGTAGTAGGTGGGAGTTGGGGTGGGGGGTGGGGGGGGGGTGGGGGAGGAAGGGGAGGGAATGATGGTCTGTGGATTCCTTCTCCGTACCCTTTACATATAAGCAAAAATATGCCTTCTTGTGGGTATAGAAACATTAACACAAATTATATCAGTAACTGATATTGTAGCCTTTTAAACAAAAAGATTTGTACATACAAATACTTTTTAATTATCATTTATTTGTGGAAATGGCATTTACGTCATTAAATTGATACCTCAGCATCAAGCTAGTGTCCTGCAGCAGTGGTCCAGTGGTAAAGTGTATATAAGTGATGCGTATTCTTGGAGTTGCGAGTTCAAACCCGGATTAAGCTATATATATATATATATATATATAAACATGTTTTGTTTTGGTTGTTTGTTTTTGTATAAAGCCTCACACAATATCTATATTAAGCGAGTTTGTTTTAAACATGACATACATATTAATTCATTTTACCAGGCCTTATTCCACACAACTCCGTGAATTTCCCGTGGAGCCAGCCATTCAAACAAAAACAAACGAAACAAAACAAAACAAAACAAAACATTATTGCCAACAGCATTTGGTGTTCCCAGGCGGTCACCCATCCAAGTACTAACCAAACCCAACGTTGCTTAACTTCGCTGATCGGACGAGAAGCGGTGTTCTCAACGTGGTGTGGCCGTTGGCATGAGACTGCCTACACATTGTGGCTAATAACCAACTCTTTTAAGTCATCGCGGCAGGATACGGACCTGCTTGTGGTGTCTTAATGGTAATTGTATCCTAACATATTTTTGTCTCCTTGGCATGGATATTTAACATCGTTTATTCAGTCTTGGGTTTATGTTCTTTCGCCATTTACAGACATTTTACATCTACCTACTTCCTCAGCCTGCCCTGCCAATTTCTAATGAATTTGTGGATTTTCTTTTGTAATACAAACATGTGTGTGCTCATCTGCTCTTCAGTTTTTATGATATTTGTCTCATCTGTCCTGCTTTATGATACTTTTACAAAGAACATGAACAAATGCTTCTATTTTAGAGAAGATATGGGATCCAGGTTTCGGAGCCGTAAAACCAACCGTCGTGATTGGTGGACGAGTTGCCAGGTTGCAGCTTCTGTACCGTGCCGGCACATAAATAGGTTCGGCTCAAGCGGCGGCAGCATCATTCCCCCGTGACTGTCTGAGCGTCTCTCATCACCTTGGTTGGTTCATCATCATCATGGTAGAAGCAAAGCCTACCAAGAAGGCTGCGGCTGCTGCTGCTGCTGTGGTGGCCACCACCAGGAAACCTCGCGTCCAGGTTGCTCACCCGAAAACTAGTCAAATGGTTCTAGCCGCGGTCGCAGCACTCAAAGACCGTAAGGGCTCGTCTCTACAAGCAATCAAGAAGTACGTTGTTGCCAACAACAAAGTCGAGGCTGCCAAGATCGCCATTTACATCCGAAGATTTCTCAAGAAAGCAGTGGCTGACGGCATTCTTGTTCAGACCAAGGGAAGTGGAGCTAGTGGATCATTCAAGCTGGCCGTAGCAGAGAAGAGGGCCGTTCTAACTCCCAAGAAAGCCACCACAACCAAGAAACCATCTACAGCAGCAAAGAAGGCCGTGGTAACTCCCAAGAAAGCCGCCACAAGCAACAAACCACCTACAGCCTTGAAAAAGAAGCAGCAGCAGCAGCTTGTTGTTGGGAACAAAAAGCCCAAAATAAAGAGAGCTTCAAAATCTCCCAAACCACCCAAGGCAAAGAAAGCTGTCAAAAAAACAAAGGCAAATAAACGACGACATGCAAGCAGCATGAATACACATGACAATAAACATCCAGGCCTCCCCCCCTCAGTGGAGGGGCCTCATATGATTCCAAAAAAGTTTAGTTTTGTAGACAAATAAATCATTACTTTTGGGGTAGATTTACTCTGTATATTATATATATATATATATATATATATATATATATATATATATATATATATATATATATATATATATATATATATATATATATATATATATATATATATATATATATATATATATACACATACATGGGTGAGGTGATATGGTACCAAAGTTTTGGGTAAGGTGATTGACATTTACACAAGATAAAACACGAACCAATGGGAATAAAAACATAAGAATGGAAGTAACTGCAGAAGGCCTATTGGCCCATAACACAAGCACTTCCTCTTGATGCTTCTATATTGGTTCAGAGTCTTGAAGCTATAATATATATATATATATATATATATATATATATATATATATATATATATATATATATATATATATATATATATATATATATATATATATATATATACACACAAAACTAAATAGTCTTGTTAGACAAATTGCCCCTATTAGAGGCAAGTTGACTAACAAGCCGAATGACTGGCAATTGTTTTGAATTTGAGTTAAATCTAACATAGAAATGTAATCAAACCTAACCTAACCTATGCTAACCCAAGCTAAGCTAACCTAACCTAACCTAAGCTAACCCAAGCTAAGCTAAGCTAACCTAACCTAACCTAACCTAACCTAACCTAAGCTAATCTAACCTAACCTAACCCAGCAATTCATGATCTTAATATAATACTGTTAATTGGATAAACCAATTTGGAAAGAAATGTTCGAAAATAACAAAATTAACTGTGCTTGTTAGGAAAATTGGGCCTTGCATACTTGTCCCAATAGTGTGGTTCTCGCTTTTAGGTACGACATAAACGTATACCTAAGTTGAGAGAGAAAAAGATTCTCACTCAAACATGCATATCGATTGCCAGTCCTGAATTCTGGGTAATATTCGTGTCCTCCCTTTTCATTTACCATCATTTGGATACTATCAAAACAGCTCTGAGAAGGATAAAATGAATAAAACGGGTAGCTCCTCATGTAAAAAGGAAGAGTTGGGAAAGATCTCTCTCTCTCTCTCTCTCCCCCTCACACCCCCCCCCCCCCCCACCAATGATCCTGCTCTGCTAGTATATAACGTAACAAACCTTCCCCCCCCCCCTCCCCAATCAGAGTCCCTTTAAGCATGCGAGGATAAAAAATAGATTTCATAAGACCCAATGTGCTAGCTGATATCAAAACAATTTATGTTATCGTCTATTAAGCCCTTCAGTAAAAAAGTATAGGGACCTAATTAGGTCCCGTTTTGAGGTGGTGGTGGGTGGAATCGATGGATTAGCCAAGCTCTTATCCGCCGAATCCGTAGAGGGTACGACCCTGGCGCTTCAGAGCGTACACCACGTCCATGGCAGTGACGGTCTTCCTCTTGGCGTGTTCCGTGTAGGTTACAGCATCACGGATGACGTTCTCGAGGAACACCTTCAGGACGCCACGGGTCTCTTCGTAGATGAGACCCGAAATACGCTTGACGCCGCCACGACGAGCTAAGCGACGAATAGCGGGCTTGGTGATGCCCTGGATGTTGTCACGTAGCACCTTACGATGACGCTTGGCGCCACCCTTTCCGAGTCCCTTGCCTCCCTTGCCGCGTCCAGTCATGGTGTTGTAGTTGTGTGAATCGAATTGACGAATGCCCGCACGATTTCCCGACTATATCCCATCAAGCGGACGTACTAGTAGCATTGCAACTCCTGCCTGCCCTTACTTTACGCTTGTGGTCGAGTAGACACGGCTTTCTCACAACGCTTTCAAAACTGCAGTTGCCTACTCGTCTGTTTCACGTCCCTGTGAAATGACTTTTGCACAAATCCAAAAAATAGAGCAAAATCAGCGATAATAGTGATTGAGGTGAGCCGCCTGTTGGCTGCAGCCAGAGGAAGGAGGGGGGGGCAACGGGGTGACGTAGGCGAGTCGAGCAGCCAATGGCGCTCGAGCAAGCGCCTCGAGACGGCGTATATAAGCAAAAATTTTTCGGCGCCGGCCATCACAAACCACAGTTGTTCACCATGGCTCGCACCAAGCAGACTGCTCGCAAGTCCACGGGAGGCAAGGCTCCTCGTAAGCAGCTGGCCACCAAGGCAGCACGCAAGTCTGCTCCTGCCACAGGGGGTGTGAAGAAGCCTCACCGTTACAGGCCCGGAACGGTCGCCCTGCGTGAGATCCGTCGTTACCAGAAGAGCACCGAGTTGCTCATCAGGAAACTTCCCTTCCAGCGTCTGGTGCGCGAGATTGCCCAGGACTTCAAGACCGATCTTCGCTTCCAGTCGTCTGCCGTCATGGCTTTACAGGAGGCATCCGAGGCTTACCTGGTCGGTCTCTTCGAGGACACTAACCTCTGTGCCATCCACGCCAAGCGTGTCACCATCATGCCAAAGGACATTCAGCTTGCTCGCCGTATCCGTGGAGAGCGTGCATAAGCTAAATCGACCACCCTAGTATACACCAAACTCGGCCCTTCTCAGGGCCAAAATATCCTTCTAAGGAGATTTCAGACATTCCTAGCATCAGTCATATGAATTAACCTTCATCTACACATATAATAAATAAATAAATAAATAAACAAATACACTAATTTAGGTGTCATACATACACGTGATATCAATAAATCAAGTCATTTGTAGTACAACCTGTTCTCTTACAAACAAAACGCCGTCGCTTTTCGCTCTTATGCACTGTCAAGGATCACCCCCCCCCCCCCCCCCCAAAATAAAAATTGTCATACTGTACTAGAAATAAAAGCAGCTTGTATAAGTGACATACTGTCCAGTCCTGTTTTATTCTGTTTTCGGTCCTCTGGCTTAATCTGTTAAGTTAGGAGATGACATTTTAAATTAACCGTTTTCTTGACATTTTCAAACCTAAGAGGGTGGCCTGCATAGTAATCCTAATGTGGAACATAACAATGAATCTCTAATCTCTAGAAAAAAGATACCGAGTGCTTATATGTGTTGAGAGAGAGAGAGAGAGAGAGAGAGAGAGAGAGAGAGAGAAGAGAGAGAGAGAGAGAGAGAGAGAGAGAGAGAGAGAGAGAGAGAGACAGACAGACAGACAGACAGACAGACAGACACAGACAGACAGACAGACAGACAGACAGACAGACAACAGACAGACAGACAGACAGACAGACAGACAGACAGACAGAGACTGAGAGAGAGAAACACACACAGACAGTTTCATAAATATTCTCATTTTATAGCTATTTGCTTTCAGTGACAGAGGTTTTTGTTATAATAGTATTGGTGTCTAACACTCACAATCTCTTTAGAAATTAAAGTGTGGCTCCAATGGAGCCGAGTTTGTTGGTTTGAGGCCAAGCCACCACCACAGGGCAGTAAGTAAGCCGTTTACTTGGAGGAGGTGTACTTGGTGACGGCCTTAGTGCCCTCAGAGACGGCGTGCTTGGCCAGTTCTCCGGGCAACAGGAGCCTTACAGCCGTCTGGATCTCCCGACTGGTAATGGTGGAACGCTTGTTGTAGTGGGCCAGGCGAGAAGCCTCGGCGGCGATGCGCTCAAGATGTCGTTCACGAACGAGTTCATGATCGACATGGCTTTGGAAGAGATACCAGTGTCGGGGTGGACCTGCTTCAGCACTTTGTAGATGTAGATGCTGTAGCTCTCCTTCCTCCTGCGCTTCTTTTTCTTATCGCCCTTGGCAATGGCCTTCTGGGCCTTTCCGGCCTTCTTGGCAGCCTTTCCAGATGCCTTGGGTGGCATGATGATGCTCGTGCTGGCTGGCGTTGCGTACAATAATGAACTTTTGCGCGAGTCGAGCTTTCCTTTTATATCCCGCTCGCGACTCAGCTCAGAGCGGGTCGCGTGGCGGAGCGCGCTGATTGGTCAGTGGCGGACTCCCTTGATCCTGAGCGGGGTATATAACACGAAGCTCGATCTGCGGGCCGGCATTAAAACACCACAAACCCACAACAGCAGCAGCAATGTCAGGACGCGGCAAGGGAGGCAAAGTGAAGGGCAAGTCAAAGTCTCGCTCCAGCAGGGCCGGACTTCAGTTCCCCGTGGGCAGAATTCACCGTCTGCTGCGTAAGGGCAACTACGCCGAACGCGTCGGTGCTGGCGCTCCTGTCTACCTGGCAGCCGTCATGGAATACCTCGCTGCCGAAGTTCTCGAGCTCGCCGGTAACGCCGCACGTGACAACAAGAAGACCCGTATCATCCCACGTCACTTGCAGTTGGCCATCCGCAACGACGAAGAACTCAACAAACTTCTGTCTGGCGTAACCATTGCACAGGGAGGTGTTCTTCCAAACATTCAGGCAGTTCTTTTGCCAAAGAAGACAGAGAAGAAGTAAGCACTTCTGCCACCCACCGCGACAAATACCATAACCAGGCTCCATCCGGAGCCACACACACTTTAATAGAGAGATTCAAGTAGACAATCAACTTTCAAACATTAATAATAACATTTATATTGATTTCATTTGGAATGTGTACATAACAAACAAACAAAACAAAATTATAGGGGATATTCAGCATCACTTGGAATATTAACCAATCATATAAATCCAATATATATTTTATATTTTACTTTAAGCGAGGAATTCATATTCTATCCATTTTTAATCATACAAATGAACAAAAGCAATTCTTCACTAGACGTAATGAATGAATAAATGATCAAGGTTTTAATGTGTTTCATGAATATATATATATATATATATATATATATATATATATATATATATATATATATATATATATATATATATATATATATATATATATATATATACTTGTGAACCAGAATATGTTTGAGCAGCAGCGATCGTGCCTGCCATTGGCCGAAGTGCAACAATTCAAATAATTTAAAGGGCCTGCTCGGGTATATAAGAGAGGCTGGGAGACTGGGGCCGGTGGTGGGTGATGGGTGATGAGTGATGGTGTGGTGTGTGTGGTGTGGTGTGTGTGGTGTTGTTAAGAGTTGATTTACGGCCAGCCAGCCAGCCAGCCAGCCAGCCAGCTGCAGCCAAGGCAGGGCAAGGCAAGGCAAGGCAAGGCAAGGCAAGGCAGGCAGGCAGGCAGGCAGGCAGGCAGGCAGGCAGGCCAGGCAGGCAGCCAGGCAGCCAGGCAGCCAGACAGCGGCAGGCAGGCAGGCAGGCAGGCGGCAGGCAGGCAGGCAGGCAGGCAGGCAGGCAGGCAGCCAGCAGGCAGCCAGCCAGGCAGCAGGCAGGCAGGCAGGCAGCCAGGCAGCCAGGCAGCAGGCAGGCAGGCAGCCAGCCAGCCAGCCAGCCAGCCAGGCCAGCCAGCGCAGCCAGCCAGCCAGCCAGCCAGCCAGCCAGCCAGCCAGCCAGCCAGCCAGCCACTCCCACTTTGTATTTATATGCATTCAATTTATATTCAAACATTATATATGTTAAGGGCCTTGTTTTAGTGTTTATTTTAAAAATGACAAACATCGAGTCATTTTACCAGTCCTTTAGCGTTAACGGTGATGCATTTTAAAACTGAACATAAATCGCCTTTTCTGGATATATCAAATATCGAATCCGCTTAATGTGCCTACAATTCAATCATTCAAAAAATACATAATTTACATCAAGCCTTTTCATAGAACAGACAATAAGATTTGTACATGCAAAATAAAAAAAAAATCCTTTAAGTTATCAATACAATGTGAGAAAACTTTACTTTTATAACTAAAGTTGCACAATTATACCAACTCTATGGTGGCTGGGTTGTAAGGTGTGTGGCTGGTGTTTTGGAAGTCGCGAGTTCAAACGACCCAATGGGAATAATACTTTTTTTTTTTTGCCATACAATCTTCCTAATACTATTATGTAGGTTTGTGTGTGTGTTTTTTTTATTCATTCTTTGGTTTTATAGATGACATACATATTGACTCCTTTTACCGGTCCTTAATTAGGCTCTGGGGAAGCAATGGTGGTGGTGGTGGTGGTGGTGGTGGTGCATTTAAAACTAAACCAAAAATCACCAGTTCTGGACGCGTCAAATATCATATCCGCTTAATGTGTCTACAACCTAATTACTTAAAACTACACTATTTAATTCATTCATATCATGTGCATATTGGTCATTATGCTCATACAACCGACATCAAAATTTATTTTCATTATTAGAATCATACATTTCATCAAGTAATACAGATACAAAGAGATTTTCTTTCTGAGAAGACCGTTAGTATTGGCTTGCAGGCAGGCAGGCAGGCAGGCATTTGAGGGTTATTATTTCGCCTGTTGATTGGGGGGAGGGTTGATGTGTTAGGGGGTTTTCGGTTAGATGTGGTGGTGGTGATTGGTGGTGGTGGTGATTGGTGGTGATTGGTGGTGATTGGTGGTGGTGGTGGTGGTGGTAGTAGGTGGGAGTTGGGGTGGGGGGGGGGGGGGGGGGGGGGGGGGAGGGAAGGGGAGGGGAATGATGGTCTGTGGATTCCTTCTCCGTACCCTTTACATATAAGCAAAAATATGCCTTCTTGTGGGTATAGAAACATTAACACAAATTATATCAGTAACTGATATTGTAGCCTTTTAAACAGAAAAGATTTGTACATACAAATACTTTTTAATTATCATTTATTTGTGGAAATGGCATTTACGTCATTAAATTGATACCTCAGCATCAAGCTAGTGTCCTGCAGCAGTGGTCCAGTGGTAAAGTGTATATAAGTGATGCGTATTCTTGGAGTTGCGAGTTCAAACCCGGATTAAGCTATATATATATATATATATATATATACAACATGTTTTGTTTTGGTTGTTTGTTTTTGTATAAAGCCTCACACAATATCTATATTAAGCGAGTTTGTTTTAAACATGACATACATATTAATTCATTTTACCAGGCCTTATTCCACACAACTCCGTGAATTTCCCGTGGAGCCAGCCATTCAAACAAAAACAAACGAAACAAAACAAAACAAAACAAAAAACATTATTGCCAACAGCATTTGGTGTTCCCAGGCGGTCACCCATCCAAGTACTAACCAAACCCAACGTTGCTTAACTTCGCTGATCGGACGAGAAGCGGTGTTCTCAACGTGGTGTGGCCGTTGGCATGAGACTGCCTACACATTGTGGCTAATAACCAACTCTTTTAAGTCATCGCGGCAGGATACGGACCTGCTTGTGGTGTCTTAATGGTAATTGTATCCTAACATATTTTTGTCTCCTTGGCATGGATATTTAACATCGTTTATTCAGTCTTGGGTTTATGTTCTTTCGCCATTTACAGACATTTTACATCTACCTACTTCCTCAGCCTGCCCTGCCAATTTCTAATGAATTTGTGGATTTTCTTTTGTAATACAAACATGTGTGTGCTCATCTGCTCTTCAGTTTTTATGATATTTGTCTCATCTGTCCTGCTTTATGATACTTTTACAAAGAACATGAACAAATGCTTCTATTTTAGAGAAGATATGGGATCCAGGTTTCGGAGCCGTAAAACCAACCGTCGTGATTGGTGGACGAGTTGCCAGGTTGCAGCTTCTGTACCGTGCCGGCACATAAATAGGTTCGGCTCAAGCGGCGGCAGCATCATTCCCCCGTGACTGTCTGAGCGTCTCTCATCACCTTGGTTGGTTCATCATCATCATGGTAGAAGCAAAGCCTACCAAGAAGGCTGCGGCTGCTGCTGCTGCTGTGGTGGCCACCACCAGGAAACCTCGCGTCCAGGTTGCTCACCCGAAAACTAGTCAAATGGTTCTAGCCGCGGTCGCAGCACTCAAAGACCGTAAGGGCTCGTCTCTACAAGCAATCAAGAAGTACGTTGTTGCCAACAACAAAGTCGAGGCTGCCAAGATCGCCATTTACATCCGAAGATTTCTCAAGAAAGCAGTGGCTGACGGCATTCTTGTTCAGACCAAGGGAAGTGGAGCTAGTGGATCATTCAAGCTGGCCGTAGCAGAGAAGAGGGCCGTTCTAACTCCCAAGAAAGCCACCACAACCAAGAAACCATCTACAGCAGCAAAGAAGGCCGTGGTAACTCCCAAGAAAGCCGCCACAAGCAACAAACCACCTACAGCCTTGAAAAAGAAGCAGCAGCAGCAGCTTGTTGTTGGGAACAAAAAGCCCAAAATAAAGAGAGCTTCAAAATCTCCCAAACCACCCAAGGCAAAGAAAGCTGTCAAAAAACAACAAAGGCAAAATAAACGACGACATGCAAGCAGCATGAATACACATGACAATAAACATCCAGGCCTCCCCCCTCAGTGGAGGGGCCTCATATGATTCCAAAAAGAGTTTAGTTTTGTAGACAAATAAATCATTACTTTTGGGGTAGATTTACTCTGTATATTATATATATATATATATATATATATATATATATATATATATATATATATATATATATATATATATATATATATATATATATATATATATATACACATACATGGGTGAGGTGATATGGTACCAAAGTTTTGGGTAAGGTGATTGACATTTACACAAGATAAAACACGAACCAATGGGAATAAAAACATAAGAATGGAAGTAACTGCAGAAGGCCTATTGGCCCATAACACAAGCACTTCCTCTTGATGCTTCTATATTGGTTCAGAGTCTTGAAGCTATAATAATATATATATATATATATATATATATATATATATATATATATATATATATATATATATATATATATATATATATATATATATATATATATATATATATATATATATATATATATATATACACAAAACTAAATAGTCTTGTTAGACAAATTGCCCCTATTAGAGGCAAGTTGACTAACAAGCCGAATGACTGGCAATTGTTTTGAATTTGAGTTAAATCTAACATAGAAATGTAATCAAACCTAACCTAACCTATGCTAACCCAAGCTAAGCTAACCTAACCTAACCTAAGCTAACCCAAGCTAAGCTAAGCTAACCTAACCTAACCTAACCTAACCTAACCTAAGCTAATCTAACCTA
The DNA here is from genome assembly GCF_040958095.1 of Procambarus clarkii. Lineage (NCBI taxonomy): Eukaryota > Metazoa > Arthropoda > Malacostraca > Decapoda > Cambaridae > Procambarus > Procambarus clarkii. Next base: position 141,903 of record NW_027189534.1, on the reverse strand, counting down.
ACCTAACCCAGCAATTCATGATCTTAATATAATACTGTTAATTGGATAAACCAATTTGGAAAGAAATGTTCGAAAATAACAAAATTAACTGTGCTTGTTAGGAAAATTGGGCCTTGCATACTTGTCCCAATAGTGTGGTTCTCGCTTTTAGGTACGACATAAACGTATACCTAAGTTGAGAGAGAAAAAGATTCTCACTCAAACATGCATATCGATTGCCAGTCCTGAATTCTGGGTAATATTCGTGTCCTCCCTTTTCATTTACCATCATTTGGATACTATCAAAACAGCTCTGAGAAGGATAAAATGAATAAAACGGGTAGCTCCTCATGTAAAAAGGAAGAGTTGGGAAAGATCTCTCTCTCTCTCTCTCTCCCCCTCACACCCCCCCCCCCCCCCCACCAATGATCCTGCTCTGCTAGTATATAACGTAACAAACCTTCCCCCCCCCCCCTCCCCAATCAGAGTCCCTTTAAGCATGCGAGGATAAAAAATAGATTTCATAAGACCCAATGTGCTAGCTGATATCAAAACAATTTATGTTATCGTCTATTAAGCCCTTCAGTAAAAAAGTATAGGGACCTAATTAGGTCCCGTTTTGAGGTGGTGGTGGGTGGAATCGATGGATTAGCCAAGCTCTTATCCGCCGAATCCGTAGAGGGTACGACCCTGGCGCTTCAGAGCGTACACCACGTCCATGGCAGTGACGGTCTTCCTCTTGGCGTGTTCCGTGTAGGTTACAGCATCACGGATGACGTTCTCGAGGAACACCTTCAGGACGCCACGGGTCTCTTCGTAGATGAGACCCGAAATACGCTTGACGCCGCCACGACGAGCTAAGCGACGAATAGCGGGCTTGGTGATGCCCTGGATGTTGTCACGTAGCACCTTACGATGACGCTTGGCGCCACCCTTTCCGAGTCCCTTGCCTCCCTTGCCGCGTCCAGTCATGGTGTTGTAGTTGTGTGAATCGAATTGATCGAATGCCCGCACGATTTCCCGACTATATCCCATCAAGCGGACGTACTAGTAGCATTGCAACTCCTGCCTGCCCTTACTTTACGCTTGTGGTCGAGTAGACACGGCTTTCTCACAACGCTTTCAAAACTGCAGTTGCCTACTCGTCTGTTTCACGTCCCTGTGAAATGACTTTTGCACAAATCCAAAAAATAGAGCAAAATCAGCGATAATAGTGATTGAGGTGAGCCGCCTGTTGGCTGCAGCCAGAGGAAGGAGGGGAGGGGCAACGGGGTGACGTAGGCGAGTCGAGCAGCCAATGGCGCTCGAGCAAGCGCCTCGAGACGGCGTATATAAGCAAAAATTTTTCGGCGCCGGCCATCACAAACCACAGTTGTTCACCATGGCTCGCACCAAGCAGACTGCTCGCAAGTCCACGGGAGGCAAGGCTCCTCGTAAGCAGCTGGCCACCAAGGCAGCACGCAAGTCTGCTCCTGCCACAGGGGGTGTGAAGAAGCCTCACCGTTACAGGCCCGGAACGGTCGCCCTGCGTGAGATCCGTCGTTACCAGAAGAGCACCGAGTTGCTCATCAGGAAACTTCCCTTCCAGCGTCTGGTGCGCGAGATTGCCCAGGACTTCAAGACCGATCTTCGCTTCCAGTCGTCTGCCGTCATGGCTTTACAGGAGGCATCCGAGGCTTACCTGGTCGGTCTCTTCGAGGACACTAACCTCTGTGCCATCCACGCCAAGCGTGTCACCATCATGCCAAAGGACATTCAGCTTGCTCGCCGTATCCGTGGAGAGCGTGCATAAGCTAAATCGACCACCCTAGTATACACCAAACTCGGCCCTTCTCAGGGCCAAAATATCCTTCTAAGGAGATTTCAGACATTCCTAGCATCAGTCATATGAATTAACCTTCATCTACACATATAATAAATAAATAAATAAATAAACAAATACACTAATTTAGGTGTCATACATACACGTGATATCAATAAATCAAGTCATTTGTAGTACAACCTGTTCTCTTACAAACAAAACGCCGTCGCTTTTCGCTCTTATGCACTGTCAAGGATCACCCACCCCCCCCCCCCCCCAAAATAAAAATTGTCATACTGTACTAGAAATAAAAGCAGCTTGTATAAGTGACATACTGTCCAGTCCTGTTTTATTCTGTTTTCGGTCCTCTGGCTTAATCTGTTAAGTTAGGAGATGACATTTTAAATTAACCGTTTTCTTGACATTTTCAAACCTAAGAGGGTGGCCTGCATAGTAATCCTAATGTGGAACATAACAATGAATCTCTAATCTCTAGAAAAAAGATACCGAGTGCTTATATGTGTTGAGAGAGAGAGAGAGAGAGAGAGAGAGAGAGAGAGAGAGAGAGAGAGAGAGAGAGAGAGAGGAAGAGAGAGAGAGAGAGAGAGAGAGAGACAGACAGACAGACAGACAGACAGACAGACAGACAGACAGACAGACAGACAGACAAGACAGACAGACAGACAGACAGACAGACAGACAGACAGACAGACAGAGACTGAGAGAGAGAAACACACACAGACAGTTTCATAAATATTCTCATTTTATAGCTATTTGCTTTCAGTGACAGAGGTTTTTGTTATAATAGTATTGGTGTCTAACACTCACAATCTCTTTAGAAATTAAAGTGTGGCTCCAATGGAGCCGAGTTTGTTGGTTTGAGGCCAAGCCACCACCACAGGGCAGTAAGTAAGCCGTTTACTTGGAGGAGGTGTACTTGGTGACGGCCTTAGTGCCCTCAGAGACGGCGTGCTTGGCCAGTTCTCCGGGCAACAGGAGCCTTACAGCCGTCTGGATCTCCCGACTGGTAATGGTGGAACGCTTGTTGTAGTGGGCCAGGCGAGAAGCCTCGGCGGCGATGCGCTCAAGATGTCGTTCACGAACGAGTTCATGATCGACATGGCTTTGGAAGAGATACCAGTGTCGGGGTGGACCTGCTTCAGCACTTTGTAGATGTAGATGCTGTAGCTCTCCTTCCTCCTGCGCTTCTTTTTCTTATCGCCCTTGGCAATGGCCTTCTGGGCCTTTCCGGCCTTCTTGGCAGCCTTTCCAGATGCCTTGGGTGGCATGATGATGCTCGTGCTGGCTGGCGTTGCAGTACAATAATGAACTTTTGCGCGAGTCGAGCTTTCCTTTTATATCCCGCTCGCGACTCAGCTCAGAGCGGGTCGCGTGGCGGAGCGCGCTGATTGGTCAGTGGCGGACTCCCTTGATCCTGAGCGGGGTATATAACACGAAGCTCGATCTGCGGGCCGGCATAAAACACCACAAACCCACAACAGCAGCAGCAATGTCAGGACGCGGCAAGGGAGGCAAAGTGAAGGGCAAGTCAAAGTCTCGCTCCAGCAGGGCCGGACTTCAGTTCCCCGTGGGCAGAATTCACCGTCTGCTGCGTAAGGGCAACTACGCCGAACGCGTCGGTGCTGGCGCTCCTGTCTACCTGGCAGCCGTCATGGAATACCTCGCTGCCGAAGTTCTCGAGCTCGCCGGTAACGCCGCACGTGACAACAAGAAGACCCGTATCATCCCACGTCACTTGCAGTTGGCCATCCGCAACGACGAAGAACTCAACAAACTTCTGTCTGGCGTAACCATTGCACAGGGAGGTGTTCTTCCAAACATTCAGGCAGTTCTTTTGCCAAAGAAGACAGAGAAGAAGTAAGCACTTCTGCCACCCACCGCGACAAATACCATAACCAGGCTCCATCCGGAGCCACACACACTTTAATAGAGAGATTCAAGTAGACAATCAACTTTCAAACATTAATAATAACATTTATATTGATTTCATTTGGAATGTGTACATAACAAACAAACAAAACAAAATTATAGGGGATATTCAGCATCACTTGGAATATTAACCAATCATATAAATCCAATATATATTTTATATTTTACTTTAAGCGAGGAATTCATATTCTATCCATTTTTAATCATACAAATGAACAAAAGCAATTCTTCACTAGACGTAATGAATGAATAAATGATCAAGGTTTTAATGTGTTTCATGAATATATATATATATATATATATATATATATATATATATATATATATATATATATATATATATATATATATATATATATATATATATACTTGTGAACCAGAATATGTTTGAGCAGCAGCGATCGTGCCTGCCATTGGCCGAAGTGCAACAATTCAAATAATTTAAAGGGCCTGCTCGGGTATATAAGAGAGGCTGGGAGACTGGGGCCGGTGGTGGGTGATGGGTGATGAGTGATGGTGTGGTGTGGTGTGTGGTGTGGTGTGGTGTTGTTAAGAGTTGATTTACGGCCAGCCAGCCAGCCAGCCAGCCAGCTGCAGCCAAGGCAGGGCAAGGCAAGGCAAGGCAGGCACAGGCAGGCAGGCAGGCAGGCAGGCAGGCAGGCAGGCAGGCAGGCAGGCAGCCAGGCAGCCAGGCAGCCAGCAGGCAGGCAGGCAGGCAGGCAGGCAGGCAGGCAGGCAGGCAGGCAGGCAGGCAGGCAGGCAGGCAGCCAGGCAGGCAGGCAGGCAGGCAGGCAGGCAGGCAGGCAGGCAGGCAGCCAGGCAGCCAGGCAGGCAGGCAGGCAGGCCAGCCAGCCAGCCAGCCAGCCAGCCAGCCAGCCAGCCAGCCAGCCAGCAGCCAGCCAGCCAGCCAGCCAGCCAGCCAGCCAGAGCCAGCCAGCCAGCCAGCCAGCCACCCCACTTTGTATTTATATGCATTCAATTTATATTCAAACATTATATATGTTAAGGGCCTTGTTTTAGTGTTTATTTTAAAAATGACAAACATCGAGTCATTTTACCAGTCCTTTAGCGTTAACGGTGATGCATTTTAAAACTGAACATAAATCGCCTTTTCTGGATATATCAAATATCGAATCCGCTTAATGTGCCTACAATTCAATCATTCAAAAAATACATAATTTACATCAAGCCTTTTCATAGAACAGACAATAAGATTTGTACATGCAAAATAAAAAAAAAAATCCTTTAAGTTATCAATACAATGTGAGAAAACTTTACTTTTATAACTAAAGTTGCACAATTATACCAACTCTATGGTGGCTGGGTTGTAAGGTGTGTGGCTGGTGTTTTGGAAGTCGCGAGTTCAAACGACCCAATGGGAATAATACTTTTTTTTTTTTGCCATACAATCTTCCTAATACTATTATGTAGGTTTGTGTGTGTGTTTTTTTTATTCATTCTTTGGTTTATAGATGACATACATATTGACTCCTTTTACCGGTCCTTAATTAGGCTCTGGGGAAGCAATGGTGGTGGTGGTGGTGGTGGTGGTGGTGCATTTAAAACTAAACCAAAAATCACCAGTTCTGGACGCCGTCCAAATATCATATCCGCTTAATGTGTCTACAACCTAATTACTTAAAACTACACTATTTAATTCATTCATATCATGTGCATATTGGTCATTATGCTCATACAACCGACATCAAAATTTATTTTCATTATTAGAATCATACATTTCATCAAGTAATACAGATACAAAGAGATTTTCTTTCTGAGAAGACCGTTAGTATTGGCTTGCAGGCAGGCAGGCAGGCAGGCATTTGAGGGTTATTATTTCGCCTGTTGATTGGGGGGAGGGTTGATGTGTTAGGGGGTTTTCGGTTAGATGTGGTGGTGGTGATTGGTGGTGGTGGTGATTGGTGGTGATTGGTGGTGATTGGTGGTGGTGGTGGTGGTGGTAGTAGGTGGGAGTTGGGGGTGGGGGGGTGGGGGGGGGGTGGGGAGGGAAGGGGAGGGGAATGATGGTCTGTGGATTCCTTCTCCGTACCCTTTACATATAAGCAAAAATATGCCTTCTTGTGGGTATAGAAACATTAACACAAATTATATCAGTAACTGATATTGTAGCCTTTTAAACAGAAAAGATTTGTACATACAAATACTTTTTAATTATCATTTATTTTGTGGAAATGGCATTTACGTCATTAAATTGATACCTCAGCATCAAGCTAGTGTCCTGCAGCAGTGGTCCAGTGGTAAAGTGTATATAAGTGATGCGTATTCTTGGAGTTGCGAGTTCAAACCCGGATTAAGCTATATATATATATATATATATATATACAACATGTTTTGTTTTGGTTGTTTGTTTTTGTATAAAGCCTCACACAATATCTATATTAAGCGAGTTTGTTTTAAACATGACATACATATTAATTCATTTTACCAGGCCTTATTCCACACAACTCCGTGAATTTCCCGTGGAGCCAGCCATTCAAACAAAAACAAACGAAACAAAACAAAACAAAACAAAAAACATTATTGCCAACAGCATTTGGTGTTCCCAGGCGGTCACCCATCCAAGTACTAACCAAACCCAACGTTGCTTAACTTCGCTGATCGGACGAGAAGCGGTGTTCTCAACGTGGTGTGGCCGTTGGCATGAGACTGCCTACACATTGTGGCTAATAACCAACTCTTTTAAGTCATCGCGGCAGGATACGGACCTGCTTGTGGTGTCTTAATGGTAATTGTATCCTAACATATTTTTGTCTCCTTGGCATGGATATTTAACATCGTTTATTCAGTCTTGGGTTTATGTTCTTTCGCCATTTACAGACATTTTACATCTACCTACTTCCTCAGCCTGCCCTGCCAATTTCTAATGAATTTGTGGATTTTCTTTTGTAATACAAACATGTGTGTGCTCATCTGCTCTTCAGTTTTTATGATATTTGTCTCATCTGTCCTGCTTTATGATACTTTTACAAAGAACATGAACAAATGCTTCTATTTTAGAGAAGATATGGGATCCAGGTTTCGGAGCCGTAAAACCAACCGTCGTGATTGGTGGACGAGTTGCCAGGTTGCAGCTTCTGTACCGTGCCGGCACATAAATAGGTTCGGCTCAAGCGGCGGCAGCATCATTCCCCGTGACTGTCTGAGCGTCTCTCATCACCTTGGTTGGTTCATCATCATCATGGTAGAAGCAAAGCCTACCAAGAAGGCTGCGGCTGCTGCTGCTGCTGTGGTGGCCACCACCAGGAAACCTCGCGTCCAGGTTGCTCACCCGAAAACTAGTCAAATGGTTCTAGCCGCGGTCGCAGCACTCAAAGACCGTAAGGGCTCGTCTCTACAAGCAATCAAGAAGTACGTTGTTGCCAACAACAAAGTCGAGGCTGCCAAGATCGCCATTTACATCCGAAGATTTCTCAAGAAAGCAGTGGCTGACGGCATTCTTGTTCAGACCAAGGGAAGTGGAGCTAGTGGATCATTCAAGCTGGCCGTAGCAGAGAAGAGGGCCGTTCTAACTCCCAAGAAAGCCACCACAACCAAGAAACCATCTACAGCAGCAAAGAAGGCCGTGGTAACTCCCAAGAAAGCCGCCACAAGCAACAAACCACCTACAGCCTTGAAAAAGAAGCAGCAGCAGCAGCTTGTTGTTGGGAACAAAAAGCCCAAAATAAAGAGAGCTTCAAAATCTCCCAAACCACCCAAGGCAAAGAAAGCTGTCAAAAAACAACAAAGGCAAAATAAACGACGACATGCAAGCAGCATGAATACACATGACAATAAACATCCAGGCCTCCCCCCTCAGTGGAGGGGCCTCATATGATTCCAAAAAAGAGTTTAGTTTTGTAGACAAATAAATCATTACTTTTGGGGTAGATTTACTCTGTATATTATATATATATATATATATATATATATATATATATATATATATATATATATATATATATATATATATATATATATATATATATATATATATATATATATATATATATATATATATACATACATACATGGGTGAGGTGATATGGTACCAAAGTTTTGGGTAAGGTGATTGACATTTACACAAGATAAAACACGAACCAATGGGAATAAAAACATAAGAATGGAAGTAACTGCAGAAGGCCTATTGGCCCATAACACAAGCACTTCCTCTTGATGCTTCTATATTGGTTCAGAGTCTTGAAGCTATAATAATATATATATATATATATATATATATATATATATATATATATATATATATATATATATATATATATATATATATATATATATATATATATATATATATACACACAAAACTAAATAGTCTTGTTAGACAAATTGCCCCTATTAGAGGCAAGTTGACTAACAAGCCGAATGACTGGCAATTGTTTTGAATTTGAGTTAAATCTAACATAGAAATGTAATCAAACCTAACCTAACCTATGCTAACCCAAGCTAAGCTAACCTAACCTAACCTAAGCTAACCCAAGCTAAGCTAAGCTAACCTAACCTAACCTAACCTAACCTAACCTAAGCTAATCTAACCTAACCTAACCCAGCAATTCATGATCTTAATATAATACTGTTAATTGGATAAACCAATTTGGAAAGAAATGTTCGAAAATAACAAAATTAACTGTGCTTGTTAGGAAAATTGGGCCTTGCATACTTGTCCCAATAGTGTGGTTCTCGCTTTTAGGTACGACATAAACGTATACCTAAGTTGAGAGAGAAAAAGATTCTCACTCAAACATGCATATCGATTGCCAGTCCTGAATTCTGGGTAAATATTCGTGTCCTCCCTTTTCATTTACCATCATTTGGATACTATCAAAACAGCTCTGAGAAGGATAAAATGAATAAAACGGGTAGCTCCCTCATGTAAAAAGGAAGAGTTGGGAAAGATCTCTCTCTCTCTCTCTCTCCCCCTCACACCCCCCCCCCCCCCCCCCACCAATGATCCTGCTCTGCTAGTATATAACGTAACAAACCTTCCCCCCCCCCCCTCCCCAATCAGAGTCCCTTTAAGCATGCGAGGATAAAAAATAGATTTCATAAGACCCAATGTGCTAGCTGATATCAAAACAATTTATGTTATCGTCTATTAAGCCCTTCAGTAAAAAAGTATAGGGACCTAATTAGGTCCCGTTTTGAGGTGGTGGTGGGTGGAATCGATGGATTAGCCAAGCTCTTATCCGCCGAATCCGTAGAGGGTACGACCCTGGCGCTTCAGAGCGTACACCACGTCCATGGCAGTGACGGTCTTCCTCTTGGCGTGTTCCGTGTAGGTTACAGCATCACGGATGACGTTCTCGAGGAACACCTTCAGGACGCCACGGGTCTCTTCGTAGATGAGACCCGAAATACGCTTGACGCCGCCACGACGAGCTAAGCGACGAATAGCGGGCTTGGTGATGCCCTGGATGTTGTCACGTAGCACCTTACGATGACGCTTGGCGCCACCCTTTCCGAGTCCCTTGCCTCCCTTGCCGCGTCCAGTCATGGTGTTGTAGTTGTGTGAATCGAATTGATCGAATGCCCGCACGATTTCCCGACTATATCCCATCAAGCGGACGTACTAGTAGCATTGCAACTCCTGCCTGCCCTTACTTTACGCTTGTGGTCGAGTAGACACGGCTTTCTCACAACGCTTTCAAAACTGCAGTTGCCTACTCGTCTGTTTCACGTCCCTGTGAAATGACTTTTGCACAAATCCAAAAAATAGAGCAAAATCAGCGATAATAGTGATTGAGGTGAGCCGCCTGTTGGCTGCAGCCAGAGGAAGGAGGGGAGGGGCAACGGGGTGACGTAGGCGAGTCGAGCAGCCAATGGCGCTCGAGCAAGCGCCTCGAGACGGCGTATATAAGCAAAAATTTTTCGGCGCCGGCCATCACAAACCACAGTTGTTCACCATGGCTCGCACCAAGCAGACTGCTCGCAAGTCCACGGGAGGCAAGGCTCCTCGTAAGCAGCTGGCCACCAAGGCAGCACGCAAGTCTGCTCCTGCCACAGGGGGTGTGAAGAAGCCTCACCGTTACAGGCCCGGAACGGTCGCCCTGCGTGAGATCCGTCGTTACCAGAAGAGCACCGAGTTGCTCATCAGGAAACTTCCCTTCCAGCGTCTGGTGCGCGAGATTGCCCAGGACTTCAAGACCGATCTTCGCTTCCAGTCGTCTGCCGTCATGGCTTTACAGGAGGCATCCGAGGCTTACCTGGTCGGTCTCTTCGAGGACACTAACCTCTGTGCCATCCACGCCAAGCGTGTCACCATCATGCCAAAGGACATTCAGCTTGCTCGCCGTATCCGTGGAGAGCGTGCATAAGCTAAATCGACCACCCTAGTATACACCAAACTCGGCCCTTCTCAGGGCCAAAATATCCTTCTAAGGAGATTTCAGACATTCCTAGCATCAGTCATATGAATTAACCTTCATCTACACATATAATAAATAAATAAATAAATAAACAAATACACTAATTTAGGTGTCATACATACACGTGATATCAATAAATCAAGTCATTTGTAGTACAACCTGTTCTCTTACAAACAAAACGCCGTCGCTTTTCGCTCTTATGCACTGTCAAGGATCACCCCCCCCCCCCCCCCCCCAAAATAAAAATTGTCATACTGTACTAGAAATAAAAGCAGCTTGTATAAGTGACATACTGTCCAGTCCTGTTTTATTCTGTTTTCGGTCCTCTGGCTTAATCTGTTAAGTTAGGAGATGACATTTTAAATTAACCGTTTTCTTGACATTTTCAAACCTAAGAGGGTGGCCTGCATAGTAATCCTAATGTGGAACATAACAATGAATCTCTAATCTCTAGAAAAAAGATACCGAGTGCTTATATGTGTTGAGAGAGAGAGAGAGAGAGAGAGAGAGAGAGAGAGAGAGAGAGAGAGAGAGAGAGAGAGAGAGAGAGAGAGAGAGAGAGAGAGACAGACAGACAGACAGACAGACAGACAGACAGACAGACAGACAGACAGACAGACAGACAAGACAGACAGACAGACAGACAGACAGACAGACAGACAGACAGACAGAGACTGAGAGAGAGAAACACACACAGACAGTTTCATAAATATTCTCATTTTATAGCTATTTGCTTTCAGTGACAGAGGTTTTTGTTATAATAGTATTGGTGTCTAACACTCACAATCTCTTTAGAAATTAAAGTGTGGCTCCAATGGAGCCGAGTTTGTTGGTTTGAGGCCAAGCCACCACCACAGGGCAGTAAGTAAGCCGTTTACTTGGAGGAGGTGTACTTGGTGACGGCCTTAGTGCCCTCAGAGACGGCGTGCTTGGCCAGTTCTCCGGGCAACAGGAGCCTTACAGCCGTCTGGATCTCCCGACTGGTAATGGTGGAACGCTTGTTGTAGTGGGCCAGGCGAGAAGCCTCGGCGGCGATGCGCTCAAGATGTCGTTCACGAACGAGTTCATGATCGACATGGCTTTGGAAGAGATACCAGTGTCGGGGTGGACCTGCTTCAGCACTTTGTAGATGTAGATGCTGTAGCTCTCCTTCCTCCTGCGCTTCTTTTTCTTATCGCCCTTGGCAATGGCCTTCTGGGCCTTTCCGGCCTTCTTGGCAGCCTTTCCAGATGCCTTGGGTGGCATGATGATGCTCGTGCTGGCTGGCGTTGCAGTACAATAATGAACTTTTGCGCGAGTCGAGCTTTCCTTTTATATCCCGCTCGCGACTCAGCTCAGAGCGGGTCGCGTGGCGGAGCGCGCTGATTGGTCAGTGGCGGACTCCCTTGATCCTGAGCGGGGTATATAACACGAAGCTCGATCTGCGGGCAACATGTTGAAGATTCAACGAGTACAAAACAAAGCACTTCGCTTTGCAGAGGGCCTGACTCTGAGGGACAGGGTAAGAACTGACCTGATCCATGAGACGCTCAACATGAAGCCAATGAACATTAGGCTCAGCTACCTGGCCAGAAGACAGCTGTACCGTATGAAGAACATGTATGTCCCAGACCCAGAAGATCCCTTCGTAGCAGAAAACACCACCAGCGACTACGAGATCCACGAACCACCACACAGAACCAGAAGAATCACTCTCCAACAAAAAGTGATCAGACATATCCATGATGAGGCCTTCCCAAGCCCTCAGATACTAAGCGGTCTGCCAGACGATCCAGATGAGTGGCCCATCCCGGACCCAATCTACACCAAATGAAGAATAAAGAAAGAAAGAAAAAAAAATAACAAAATAAAAAAATAAAAAAAAAAAAAAAAAAAAAAAAAAAAATAAATAAATAAATAAATAAATAAAAAAAAAATAATAATAAAAAAAAAAAAAAAAAAAAAAAAAAAAAAAAAAAAAAAAATATATAAATAAATAAAACACCTACAAAAAAATATAAAACCAAAAAACCATTTGTCGTGGCGGCAGAAGTGTAACTACCCTGATGTTTCTAAGATTAGCCTCCTTCAGCCAACTCCATCGGCTCTAGTGCTTTAGGACACCAACAAGGTCACAAACACTAGCCCCCCCAGCCAATGTACTGACAACCCAACATAACACATACGCAAACAAACAACACATACAAAAATGTCAACCCATGGTGGACAGGCCACCGAACTTTCAAACCTCCTCTCTCTCTACACCCGCATCCTCTTCCTGAATTTCATCTCCCCATCCCTCTACCTCCCCCATCCTTTCCATTCCCTATGGACATCAAACCAACCAACCGGCATTAAAACACCACAAACCCACAACAGCAGCAGCAATGTCAGGACGCGGCAAGGGAGGCAAAGTGAAGGGCAAGTCAAAGTCTCGCTCCAGCAGGGCCGGACTTCAGTTCCCCGTGGGCAGAATTCACCGTCTGCTGCGTAAGGGCAACTACGCCGAACGCGTCGGTGCTGGCGCTCCTGTCTACCTGGCAGCCGTCATGGAATACCTCGCTGCCGAAGTTCTCGAGCTCGCCGGTAACGCCGCACGTGACAACAAGAAGACCCGTATCATCCCACGTCACTTGCAGTTGGCCATCCGCAACGACGAAGAACTCAACAAACTTCTGTCTGGCGTAACCATTGCACAGGGAGGTGTTCTTCCAAACATTCAGGCAGTTCTTTTGCCAAAGAAGACAGAGAAGAAGTAAGCACTTCTGCCACCCACCGCGACAAATACCATAACCAGGCTCCATCCGGAGCCACACACACTTTAATAGAGAGATTCAAGTAGACAATCAACTTTCAAACATTAATAATAACATTTATATTGATTTCATTTGGAATGTGTACATAACAAACAAACAAAACAAAATTATAGGGGATATTCAGCATCACTTGGAATATTAACCAATCATATAAATCCAATATATATTTTATATTTTACTTTAAGCGAGGAATTCATATTCTATCCATTTTTAATCATACAAATGAACAAAAGCAATTCTTCACTAGACGTAATGAATGAATAAATGATCAAGGTTTTAATGTGTTTCATGAATATATATATATATATATATATATATATATATATATATATATATATATATATATATATATATATATATATATATATATATATATATATATATATATATATATATTAATACTTGTGAACCAGAATATGTTTGAGCAGCAGCGATCGTGCCTGCCATTGGCCGAAGTGCAACAATTCAAATAATTTAAAGGGCCTGCTCGGGTATATAAGAGAGGCTGGGAGACTGGGGCCGGTGGTGGGTGATGGGTGATGAGTGATGGTGTGGTGTGGTGTGGTGTGGTGTGGTGTGGTGTTGTTAAGAGTTGATTTACGGCCAGCCAGCCAGCCAGCCAGCCAGCCAGCTGCAGCCAAGGCAGGGCAAGGCAAGGCAAGGCAAGGCAAGGCAGGCAGGCAGGCAGGCAGGCAGGCAGGCAGGCAGGCAGGCAGGCAGGCAGGCAGCCAGGCAGCCAGGCAGCCAGACAGGCAGGCAGGCAGGCAGGCAGGCAGGCAGGCAGGCAGGCAGGCAGGCAGGCAGGCAGGCAGGCAGGCAGCCAGGCAGGCAGGCAGGCAGGCAGGCAGGCAGGCAGGCAGGCAGGCAGGCAGCCAGGCAGCCAGGCAGGCAGGCAGGCAGGCAGGCAGGCAGGCAGCCAGCCAGCCAGCCAGCCAGCCAGCCAGCCAGCCAGCCAGCCAGCCAGCCAGCCAGCCAGCCAGCCAGCCAGCCAGCCAGCCAGCCAGCCAGCCAGCCACTCCCACTTTGTATTTATATGCATTCAATTTATATTCAAACATTATATATGTTAAGGGCCTTGTTTTAGTGTTTATTTTAAAAATGACAAACATCGAGTCATTTTACCAGTCCTTTAGCGTTAACGGTGATGCATTTTAAAACTGAACATAAATCGCCTTTTCTGGATATATCAAATATCGAATCCGCTTAATGTGCCTACAATTCAATCATTCAAAAAATACATAATTTACATCAAGCCTTTTCATAGAACAGACAATAAGATTTGTACATGCAAAATAAAAAAAAAAATCCTTTAAGTTATCAATACAATGTGAGAAAACTTTACTTTTATAACTAAAGTTGCACAATTATACCAACTCTATGGTGGCTGGGTTGTAAGGTGTGTGGCTGGTGTTTTGGAAGTCGCGAGTTCAAACGACCCAATGGGAATAATACTTTTTTTTTTTGCCATACAATCTTCCTAATACTATTATGTAGGTTTGTGTGTGTGTTTTTTTTATTCATTCTTTGGTTTTATAGATGACATACATATTGACTCCTTTTACCGGTCCTTAATTAGGCTCTGGGGAAGCAATGGTGGTGGTGGTGGTGGTGGTGGTGGTGCATTTAAAACTAAACCAAAAATCACCAGTTCTGGACGCGTCAAATATCATATCCGCTTAATGTGTCTACAACCTAATTACTTAAAACTACACTATTTAATTCATTCATATCATGTGCATATTGGTCATTATGCTCATACAACCGACATCAAAATTTATTTTCATTATTAGAATCATACATTTCATCAAGTAATACAGATACAAAGAGATTTTCTTTCTGAGAAGACCGTTAGTATTGGCTTGCAGGCAGGCAGGCAGGCAGGCATTTGAGGGTTATTATTTCGCCTGTTGATTGGGGGGAGGGTTGATGTGTTAGGGGGTTTTCGGTTAGATGTGGTGGTGGTGATTGGTGGTGGTGGTGATTGGTGGTGATTGGTGGTGATTGGTGGTGGTGGTGGTGGTGGTAGTAGGTGGGAGTTGGGGGTGGGGGGGTGGGGGGGGGGGGGGTGGGGAGGGAAGGGGAGGGGAATGATGGTCTGTGGATTCCTTCTCCGTACCCTTTACATATAAGCAAAAATATGCCTTCTTGTGGGTATAGAAACATTAACACAAATTATATCAGTAACTGATATTGTAGCCTTTTAAACAGAAAAGATTTGTACATACAAATACTTTTTAATTATCATTTATTTGTGGAAATGGCATTTACGTCATTAAATTGATACCTCAGCATCAAGCTAGTGTCCTGCAGCAGTGGTCCAGTGGTAAAGTGTATATAAGTGATGCGTATTCTTGGAGTTGCGAGTTCAAACCCGGATTAAGCTATATATATATATATATATATATATACAACATGTTTTGTTTTGGTTGTTTGTTTTTGTATAAAGCCTCACACAATATCTATATTAAGCGAGTTTGTTTTAAACATGACATACATATTAATTCATTTTACCAGGCCTTATTCCACACAACTCCGTGAATTTCCCGTGGAGCCAGCCATTCAAACAAAAACAAACGAAACAAAACAAAACAAAACAAAAAACATTATTGCCAACAGCATTTGGTGTTCCCAGGCGGTCACCCATCCAAGTACTAACCAAACCCAACGTTGCTTAACTTCGCTGATCGGACGAGAAGCGGTGTTCTCAACGTGGTGTGGCCGTTGGCATGAGACTGCCTACACATTGTGGCTAATAACCAACTCTTTTAAGTCATCGCGGCAGGATACGGACCTGCTTGTGGTGTCTTAATGGTAATTGTATCCTAACATATTTTTGTCTCCTTGGCATGGATATTTAACATCGTTTATTCAGTCTTGGGTTTATGTTCTTTCGCCATTTACAGACATTTTACATCTACCTACTTCCTCAGCCTGCCCTGCCAATTTCTAATGAATTTGTGGATTTTCTTTTGTAATACAAACATGTGTGTGCTCATCTGCTCTTCAGTTTTTATGATATTTGTCTCATCTGTCCTGCTTTATGATACTTTTACAAAGAACATGAACAAATGCTTCTATTTTAGAGAAGATATGGGATCCAGGTTTCGGAGCCGTAAAACCAACCGTCGTGATTGGTGGACGAGTTGCCAGGTTGCAGCTTCTGTACCGTGCCGGCACATAAATAGGTTCGGCTCAAGCGGCGGCAGCATCATTCCCCCGTGACTGTCTGAGCGTCTCTCATCACCTTGGTTGGTTCATCATCATCATGGTAGAAGCAAAGCCTACCAAGAAGGCTGCGGCTGCTGCTGCTGCTGTGGTGGCCACCACCAGGAAACCTCGCGTCCAGGTTGCTCACCCGAAAACTAGTCAAATGGTTCTAGCCGCGGTCGCAGCACTCAAAGACCGTAAGGGCTCGTCTCTACAAGCAATCAAGAAGTACGTTGTTGCCAACAACAAAGTCGAGGCTGCCAAGATCGCCATTTACATCCGAAGATTTCTCAAGAAAGCAGTGGCTGACGGCATTCTTGTTCAGACCAAGGGAAGTGGAGCTAGTGGATCATTCAAGCTGGCCGTAGCAGAGAAGAGGGCCGTTCTAACTCCCAAGAAAGCCACCACAACCAAGAAACCATCTACAGCAGCAAAGAAGGCCGTGGTAACTCCCAAGAAAGCCGCCACAAGCAACAAACCACCTACAGCCTTGAAAAAGAAGCAGCAGCAGCAGCTTGTTGTTGGGAACAAAAAGCCCAAAATAAAGAGAGCTTCAAAATCTCCCAAACCACCCAAGGCAAAGAAAGCTGTCAAAAAAACAACAAAGGCAAAATAAACGACGACATGCAAGCAGCATGAATACACATGACAATAAACATCCAGGCCTCCCCCCCTCAGTGGAGGGGCCTCATATGATTCCAAAAAAGAGTTTAGTTTTGTAGACAAATAAATCATTACTTTTGGGGTAGATTTACTCTGTATATTATATATATATATATATATATATATATATATATATATATATATATATATATATATATATATATATATATATATATATATATATATATATATATATATATATATATATATATATATATATATATATATATATATATATATATATACATACATACATGGGTGAGGTGATATGGTACCAAAGTTTTGGGTAAGGTGATTGACATTTACACAAGATAAAACACGAACCAATGGGAATAAAAACATAAGAATGGAAGTAACTGCAGAAGGCCTATTGGCCCATAACACAAGCACTTCCTCTTGATGCTTCTATATTGGTTCAGAGTCTTGAAGCTATAATAATATATATATATATATATATATATATATATATATATATATATATATATATATATATATATATATATATATATATATATATATATATATATATATATATATATATATATATACACACAAAACTAAATAGTCTTGTTAGACAAATTGCCCCTATTAGAGGCAAGTTGACTAACAAGCCGAATGACTGGCAATTGTTTTGAATTTGAGTTAAATCTAACATAGAAATGTAATCAAACCTAACCTAACCTATGCTAACCCAAGCTAAGCTAACCTAACCTAACCTAAGCTAACCCAAGCTAAGCTAAGCTAACCTAACCTAACCTAACCTAACCTAACCTAAGCTAATCTAACCTAACCTAACCCAGCAATTCATGATCTTAATATAATACTGTTAATTGGATAAACCAATTTGGAAAGAAATGTTCGAAAATAACAAAATTAACTGTGCTTGTTAGGAAAATTGGGCCTTGCATACTTGTCCCAATAGTGTGGTTCTCGCTTTTAGGTACGACATAAACGTATACCTAAGTTGAGAGAGAAAAAGATTCTCACTCAAACATGCATATCGATTGCCAGTCCTGAATTCTGGGTAAATATTCGTGTCCTCCCTTTTCATTTACCATCATTTGGATACTATCAAAACAGCTCTGAGAAGGATAAAATGAATAAAACGGGTAGCTCCCTCATGTAAAAAGGAAGAGTTGGGAAAGATCTCTCTCTCTCTCTCTCTCCCCCTCACACCCCCCCCCCCCCCCCACCAATGATCCTGCTCTGCTAGTATATAACGTAACAAACCTTCCCCCCCCCCCTCCCCAATCAGAGTCCCTTTAAGCATGCGAGGATAAAAAATAGATTTCATAAGACCCAATGTGCTAGCTGATATCAAAACAATTTATGTTATCGTCTATTAAGCCCTTCAGTAAAAAAGTATAGGGACCTAATTAGGTCCCGTTTTGAGGTGGTGGTGGGTGGAATCGATGGATTAGCCAAGCTCTTATCCGCCGAATCCGTAGAGGGTACGACCCTGGCGCTTCAGAGCGTACACCACGTCCATGGCAGTGACGGTCTTCCTCTTGGCGTGTTCCGTGTAGGTTACAGCATCACGGATGACGTTCTCGAGGAACACCTTCAGGACGCCACGGGTCTCTTCGTAGATGAGACCCGAAATACGCTTGACGCCGCCACGACGAGCTAAGCGACGAATAGCGGGCTTGGTGATGCCCTGGATGTTGTCACGTAGCACCTTACGATGACGCTTGGCGCCACCCTTTCCGAGTCCCTTGCCTCCCTTGCCGCGTCCAGTCATGGTGTTGTAGTTGTGTGAATCGAATTGATCGAATGCCCGCACGATTTCCCGACTATATCCCATCAAGCGGACGTACTAGTAGCATTGCAACTCCTGCCTGCCCTTACTTTACGCTTGTGGTCGAGTAGACACGGCTTTCTCACAACGCTTTCAAAACTGCAGTTGCCTACTCGTCTGTTTCACGTCCCTGTGAAATGACTTTTGCACAAATCCAAAAAATAGAGCAAAATCAGCGATAATAGTGATTGAGGTGAGCCGCCTGTTGGCTGCAGCCAGAGGAAGGAGGGGAGGGGCAACGGGGTGACGTAGGCGAGTCGAGCAGCCAATGGCGCTCGAGCAAGCGCCTCGAGACGGCGTATATAAGCAAAAATTTTTCGGCGCCGGCCATCACAAACCACAGTTGTTCACCATGGCTCGCACCAAGCAGACTGCTCGCAAGTCCACGGGAGGCAAGGCTCCTCGTAAGCAGCTGGCCACCAAGGCAGCACGCAAGTCTGCTCCTGCCACAGGGGGTGTGAAGAAGCCTCACCGTTACAGGCCCGGAACGGTCGCCCTGCGTGAGATCCGTCGTTACCAGAAGAGCACCGAGTTGCTCATCAGGAAACTTCCCTTCCAGCGTCTGGTGCGCGAGATTGCCCAGGACTTCAAGACCGATCTTCGCTTCCAGTCGTCTGCCGTCATGGCTTTACAGGAGGCATCCGAGGCTTACCTGGTCGGTCTCTTCGAGGACACTAACCTCTGTGCCATCCACGCCAAGCGTGTCACCATCATGCCAAAGGACATTCAGCTTGCTCGCCGTATCCGTGGAGAGCGTGCATAAGCTAAATCGACCACCCTAGTATACACCAAACTCGGCCCTTCTCAGGGCCAAAATATCCTTCTAAGGAGATTTCAGACATTCCTAGCATCAGTCATATGAATTAACCTTCATCTACACATATAATAAATAAATAAATAAATAAACAAATACACTAATTTAGGTGTCATACATACACGTGATATCAATAAATCAAGTCATTTGTAGTACAACCTGTTCTCTTACAAACAAAACGCCGTCGCTTTTCGCTCTTATGCACTGTCAAGGATCACCCACCCCCCCCCCCCCCCAAAATAAAAATTGTCATACTGTACTAGAAATAAAAGCAGCTTGTATAAGTGACATACTGTCCAGTCCTGTTTTATTCTGTTTTCGGTCCTCTGGCTTAATCTGTTAAGTTAGGAGATGACATTTTAAATTAACCGTTTTCTTGACATTTTCAAACCTAAGAGGGTGGCCTGCATAGTAATCCTAATGTGGAACATAACAATGAATCTCTAATCTCTAGAAAAAAGATACCGAGTGCTTATATGTGTTGAGAGAGAGAGAGAGAGAGAGAGAGAGAGAGAGAGAGAGAGAGAGAGAGAGAGAGAGAGAGAGAGAGAGAGAGAGAGAGAGAGAGAGAGAGAGAGAGACAGACAGACAGACAGACAGACAGACAGACAGACAGACAGACAGACAGACAGACAGACAGACAGACAGACAGACAGACAGACAGACAGACAGACAGACAGACAGACAGACAGAGACTGAGAGAGAGAAACACACACAGACAGTTTCATAAATATTCTCATTTTATAGCTATTTGCTTTCAGTGACAGAGGTTTTTGTTATAATAGTATTGGTGTCTAACACTCACAATCTCTTTAGAAATTAAAGTGTGGCTCCAATGGAGCCGAGTTTGTTGGTTTGAGGCCAAGCCACCACCACAGGGCAGTAAGTAAGCCGTTTACTTGGAGGAGGTGTACTTGGTGACGGCCTTAGTGCCCTCAGAGACGGCGTGCTTGGCCAGTTCTCCGGGCAACAGGAGCCTTACAGCCGTCTGGATCTCCCGACTGGTAATGGTGGAACGCTTGTTGTAGTGGGCCAGGCGAGAAGCCTCGGCGGCGATGCGCTCAAAGATGTCGTTCACGAACGAGTTCATGATCGACATGGCTTTGGAAGAGATACCAGTGTCGGGGTGGACCTGCTTCAGCACTTTGTAGATGTAGATGCTGTAGCTCTCCTTCCTCCTGCGCTTCTTTTTCTTATCGCCCTTGGCAATGGCCTTCTGGGCCTTTCCGGCCTTCTTGGCAGCCTTTCCAGATGCCTTGGGTGGCATGATGATGCTCGTGCTGGCTGGCGTTGCAGTACAATAATGAACTTTTGCGCGAGTCGAGCTTTCCTTTTATATCCCGCTCGCGACTCAGCTCAGAGCGGGTCGCGTGGCGGAGCGCGCTGATTGGTCAGTGGCGGACTCCCTTGATCCTGAGCGGGGTATATAACACGAAGCTCGATCTGCGGGCCGGCATTAAAACACCACAAACCCACAACAGCAGCAGCAATGTCAGGACGCGGCAAGGGAGGCAAAGTGAAGGGCAAGTCAAAGTCTCGCTCCAGCAGGGCCGGACTTCAGTTCCCCGTGGGCAGAATTCACCGTCTGCTGCGTAAGGGCAACTACGCCGAGCGCGTCGGTGCTGGCGCTCCTGTCTACCTGGCAGCCGTCATGGAATACCTCGCTGCCGAAGTTCTCGAGCTCGCCGGTAACGCCGCACGTGACAACAAGAAGACCCGTATCATCCCACGTCACTTGCAGTTGGCCATCCGCAACGACGAAGAACTCAACAAACTTCTGTCTGGCGTAACCATTGCACAGGGAGGTGTTCTTCCAAACATTCAGGCAGTTCTTTTGCCAAAGAAGACAGAGAAGAAGTAAGCACTTCTGCCACCCACCGCGACAAATACCATAACCAGGCTCCATCCGGAGCCACACACACTTTAATAGAGAGATTCAAGTAGACAATCAACTTTCAAACATTAATAATAACATTTATATTGATTTCATTTGGAATGTGTACATAACAAACAAACAAAACAAAATTATAGGGGATATTCAGCATCACTTGGAATATTAACCAATCATATAAATCCAATATATATTTTATATTTTACTTTAAGCGAGGAATTCATATTCTATCCATTTTTAATCATACAAATGAACAAAAGCAATTCTTCACTAGACGTAATGAATGAATAAATGATCAAGGTTTTAATGTGTTTCATGAATATATATATATATATATATATATATATATATATATATATATATATATATATATATATATATATATATATATATATATATATATATATATATATATATATATTAATACTTGTGAACCAGAATATGTTTGAGCAGCAGCGATCGTGCCTGCCATTGGCCGAAGTGCAACAATTCAAATAATTTAAAGGGCCTGCTCGGGTATATAAGAGAGGCTGGGAGACTGGGGCCGGTGGTGGGTGATGGGTGATGAGTGATGGTGTGGTGTGGTGTGGTGTGGTGTGGTGTGGTGTTGTTAAGAGTTGATTTACGGCCAGCCAGCCAGCCAGCCAGCCAGCCAGCTGCAGCCAAGGCAGGGCAAGGCAAGGCAAGGCAAGGCAAGGCAAGGCAGGCAGGCAGGCAGGCAGGCAGGCAGGCAGGCAGGCAGGCAGGCAGGCAGGCAGCCAGGCAGCCAGGCAGCCAGACAGGCAGGCAGGCAGGCAGGCAGGCAGGCTGGCAGGCAGGCAGGCAGGCAGGCAGGCAGGCAGGCAGCCAGGCAGGCAGGCAGGCAGGCAGGCAGGCAGGCAGGCAGGCAGGCAGCCAGGCAGCCAGGCAGGCAGGCAGGCAGCCAGCCAGCCAGCCAGCCAGCCAGCCAGCCAGCCAGCCAGCCAGCCAGCCAGCCAGCCAGCCAGCCAGCCAGCCAGCCAGCCAGCCAGCCAGCCAGCCAGCCAGCCAGCCAGCCAGCCACTCCCACTTTGTATTTATATGCATTCAATTTATATTCAAACATTATATATGTTAAGGGCCTTGTTTTAGTGTTTATTTTAAAAATGACAAACATCGAGTCATTTTACCAGTCCTTTAGCGTTAACGGTGATGCATTTTAAAACTGAACATAAATCGCCTTTTCTGGATATATCAAATATCGAATCCGCTTAATGTGCCTACAATTCAATCATTCAAAAAATACATAATTTACATCAAGCCTTTTCATAGAACAGACAATAAGATTTGTACATGCAAAATAAAAAAAAAAATCCTTTAAGTTATCAATACAATGTGAGAAAACTTTACTTTTATAACTAAAGTTGCACAATTATACCAACTCTATGGTGGCTGGGTTGTAAGGTGTGTGGCTGGTGTTTTGGAAGTCGCGAGTTCAAACGACCCAATGGGAATAATACTTTTTTTTTTTTGCCATACAATCTTCCTAATACTATTATGTAGGTTTGTGTGTGTGTTTTTTTTATTCATTCTTTGGTTTTATAGATGACATACATATTGACTCCTTTTACCGGTCCTTAATTAGGCTCTGGGGAAGCAATGGTGGTGGTGGTGGTGGTGGTGGTGGTGCATTTAAAACTAAACCAAAAATCACCAGTTCTGGACGCGTCAAATATCATATCCGCTTAATGTGTCTACAACCTAATTACTTAAAACTACACTATTTAATTCATTCATATCATGTGCATATTGGTCATTATGCTCATACAACCGACATCAAAATTTATTTTCATTATTAGAATCATACATTTCATCAAGTAATACAGATACAAAGAGATTTTCTTTCTGAGAAGACCGTTAGTATTGGCTTGCAGGCAGGCAGGCAGGCAGGCATTTGAGGGTTATTATTTCGCCTGTTGATTGGGGGGAGGGTTGATGTGTTAGGGGGTTTTCGGTTAGATGTGGTGGTGGTGATTGGTGGTGGTGGTGATTGGTGGTGATTGGTGGTGATTGGTGGTGGTGGTGGTGGTGGTAGTAGGTGGGAGTTGGGGGTGGGGGGTGGGGGGGGGGGGGGGGGTGGGGAGGGAAGGGGAGGGGAATGATGGTCTGTGGATTCCTTCTCCGTACCCTTTACATATAAGCAAAAATATGCCTTCTTGTGGGTATAGAAACATTAACACAAATTATATCAGTAACTGATATTGTAGCCTTTTAAACAGAAAAGATTTGTACATACAAATACTTTTTAATTATCATTTATTTGTGGAAATGGCATTTACGTCATTAAATTGATACCTCAGCATCAAGCTAGTGTCCTGCAGCAGTGGTCCAGTGGTAAAGTGTATATAAGTGATGCGTATTCTTGGAGTTGCGAGTTCAAACCCGGATTAAGCTATATATATATATATATATATATATACAACATGTTTTGTTTTGGTTGTTTGTTTTTGTATAAAGCCTCACACAATATCTATATTAAGCGAGTTTGTTTTAAACATGACATACATATTAATTCATTTTACCAGGCCTTATTCCACACAACTCCGTGAATTTCCCGTGGAGCCAGCCATTCAAACAAAAACAAACGAAACAAAACAAAACAAAACAAAAAACATTATTGCCAACAGCATTTGGTGTTCCCAGGCGGTCACCCATCCAAGTACTAACCAAACCCAACGTTGCTTAACTTCGCTGATCGGACGAGAAGCGGTGTTCTCAACGTGGTGTGGCCGTTGGCATGAGACTGCCTACACATTGTGGCTAATAACCAACTCTTTTAAGTCATCGCGGCAGGATACGGACCTGCTTGTGGTGTCTTAATGGTAATTGTATCCTAACATATTTTTGTCTCCTTGGCATGGATATTTAACATCGTTTATTCAGTCTTGGGTTTATGTTCTTTCGCCATTTACAGACATTTTACATCTACCTACTTCCTCAGCCTGCCCTGCCAATTTCTAATGAATTTGTGGATTTTCTTTTGTAATACAAACATGTGTGTGCTCATCTGCTCTTCAGTTTTTATGATATTTGTCTCATCTGTCCTGCTTTATGATACTTTTACAAAGAACATGAACAAATGCTTCTATTTTAGAGAAGATATGGGATCCAGGTTTCGGAGCCGTAAAACCAACCGTCGTGATTGGTGGACGAGTTGCCAGGTTGCAGCTTCTGTACCGTGCCGGCACATAAATAGGTTCGGCTCAAGCGGCGGCAGCATCATTCCCCCGTGACTGTCTGAGCGTCTCTCATCACCTTGGTTGGTTCATCATCATCATGGTAGAAGCAAAGCCTACCAAGAAGGCTGCGGCTGCTGCTGCTGCTGTGGTGGCCACCACCAGGAAACCTCGCGTCCAGGTTGCTCACCCGAAAACTAGTCAAATGGTTCTAGCCGCGGTCGCAGCACTCAAAGACCGTAAGGGCTCGTCTCTACAAGCAATCAAGAAGTACGTTGTTGCCAACAACAAAGTCGAGGCTGCCAAGATCGCCATTTACATCCGAAGATTTCTCAAGAAAGCAGTGGCTGACGGCATTCTTGTTCAGACCAAGGGAAGTGGAGCTAGTGGATCATTCAAGCTGGCCGTAGCAGAGAAGAGGGCCGTTCTAACTCCCAAGAAAGCCACCACAACCAAGAAACCATCTACAGCAGCAAAGAAGGCCGTGGTAACTCCCAAGAAAGCCGCCACAAGCAACAAACCACCTACAGCCTTGAAAAAGAAGCAGCAGCAGCAGCTTGTTGTTGGGAACAAAAAGCCCAAAATAAAGAGAGCTTCAAAATCTCCCAAACCACCCAAGGCAAAGAAAGCTGTCAAAAAAACAACAAAGGCAAAATAAACGACGACATGCAAGCAGCATGAATACACATGACAATAAACATCCAGGCCTCCCCCCCTCAGTGGAGGGGCCTCATATGATTCCAAAAAAGAGTTTAGTTTTGTAGACAAATAAATCATTACTTTTGGGGTAGATTTACTCTGTATATTATATATATATATATATATATATATATATATATATATATATATATATATATATATATATATATATATATATATATATATATATATATACATACATACATGGGTGAGGTGATATGGTACCAAAGTTTTGGGTAAGGTGATTGACATTTACACAAGATAAAACACGAACCAATGGGAATAAAAACATAAGAATGGAAGTAACTGCAGAAGGCCTATTGGCCCATAACACAAGCACTTCCTCTTGATGCTTCTATATTGGTTCAGAGTCTTGAAGCTATAATAATATATATATATATATATATATATATATATATATATATATATATATATATATATATATATATATATATATATATATATATATATATATATATATATATATACACACAAAACTAAATAGTCTTGTTAGACAAATTGCCCCTATTAGAGGCAAGTTGACTAACAAGCCGAATGACTGGCAATTGTTTTGAATTTGAGTTAAATCTAACATAGAAATGTAATCAAACCTAACCTAACCTATGCTAACCCAAGCTAAGCTAACCTAACCTAACCTAAGCTAACCCAAGCTAAGCTAAGCTAACCTAACCTAACCTAACCTAACCTAACCTAAGCTAATCTAACCTAACCTAACCCAGCAATTCATGATCTTAATATAATACTGTTAATTGGATAAACCAATTTGGAAAGAAATGTTCGAAAATAACAAAATTAACTGTGCTTGTTAGGAAAATTGGGCCTTGCATACTTGTCCCAATAGTGTGGTTCTCGCTTTTAGGTACGACATAAACGTATACCTAAGTTGAGAGAGAAAAAGATTCTCACTCAAACATGCATATCGATTGCCAGTCCTGAATTCTGGGTAAATATTCGTGTCCTCCCTTTTCATTTACCATCATTTGGATACTATCAAAACAGCTCTGAGAAGGATAAAATGAATAAAACGGGTAGCTCCCTCATGTAAAAAGGAAGAGTTGGGAAAGATCTCTCTCTCTCTCTCTCTCCCCCTCACACCCCCCCCCCCCCCCCCCACCAATGATCCTGCTCTGCTAGTATATAACGTAACAAACCTTCCCCCCCCCCCTCCCCAATCAGAGTCCCTTTAAGCATGCGAGGATAAAAAATAGATTTCATAAGACCCAATGTGCTAGCTGATATCAAAACAATTTATGTTATCGTCTATTAAGCCCTTCAGTAAAAAAGTATAGGGACCTAATTAGGTCCCGTTTTGAGGTGGTGGTGGGTGGAATCGATGGATTAGCCAAGCTCTTATCCGCCGAATCCGTAGAGGGTACGACCCTGGCGCTTCAGAGCGTACACCACGTCCATGGCAGTGACGGTCTTCCTCTTGGCGTGTTCCGTGTAGGTTACAGCATCACGGATGACGTTCTCGAGGAACACCTTCAGGACGCCACGGGTCTCTTCGTAGATGAGACCCGAAATACGCTTGACGCCGCCACGACGAGCTAAGCGACGAATAGCGGGCTTGGTGATGCCCTGGATGTTGTCACGTAGCACCTTACGATGACGCTTGGCGCCACCCTTTCCGAGTCCCTTGCCTCCCTTGCCGCGTCCAGTCATGGTGTTGTAGTTGTGTGAATCGAATTGATCGAATGCGAATCGAATCGAATTAAATATAGGACAAGATACCCTTCGGGTGAGCTTTGAAGTGGGTATAGGTGAAGAATAGCTTGGGTGAGAGGAAGCGTCGGAGTTGTAGAGATAGAGCCAGGGCTAGACCCAGCTGCGCGGCTGAATATGAGGCTACTTGAACACCTGGTCGGCTTAGGCTTGGCTGGCAGGGTCCCGAGGGAGGGGCGGCGGTGTGAGGTCTTCTTTCCTCATGACGTGTGGAGTCTTCTTTCTTCTTAGGATTTGAAGTCTTCTTTCTTCTTTGAAGCTGAAGTCTTCTTTCTTCTTTGAAGCTGGAGTCTTCCGTCTTCTGTCTTGCACGTTGGTCCGCTCCGAAGCTTGCAGGGGTTCCACCACCTCAAAACGAGCAAAATTAGGTCCCTATACCCCTAAAGAGGGGGGGGGGGTGAAGGCGGCTACCTTCGGGCGAGTCTGGTGTTGAAGCTAGGCTTGTTATTCTTCCTTGTTCTCTTGCGTGGAGTTTGGTCTGTTGGCGTGCTTGGTGAAGGTGTGGGTCTTGTCACTACTTTATATTCGTTCAGTTCTTCTCTTGCTGCTCGCCATACGCTGTTGTACATCAGGGTTTTCATGTCAGTTACTACCCTGGTAACAGTTTCCTCGCCGTTTCTGTGTTTTTTCGTTATTGTTCGTGCTTCCACGTCCAGGATTGACAATGGTTCTTCTGTGTCCTTGGGGTCGTGAATCAGGAATCTGCGTGGGGATCGCAGACCATCTAGGCTTACTGGGGAGACCGATTCATTGTCGAATTCTGACAATTCGCAGCCGTCTCCGTCCTCGTGTTCATATACTGGGTCCCGCAGTGGTACGTGGAATTCTTGCATTCTCGGGTCGGTGTTTTCTTCGACAAAACTCATGACAGTAGTGTATGGGTTGAACATTTTCGGGGCTGCTATGCTGGTAGTCACTTCGGGTTCAGGTGCGATGACAGTTGCTGGTTCAGCAGATGTTGAGATCGGTTGAGAAGCCGTCGGGGTGCTGTCGTTTGCCGTAGTCGGGTTTGCAGGAGTGGCTGGTGTAGGGTTGGCCTCTGTTGTAGTAGAGCGGGAGGTGAACATGGCCTCTGGTATCACAAACGATGGTAGGTTGTTCTCCTTGTACAGTTCCTTCAGTAATTCATAACGTAGTCTGAGATCTTCGCCTGAGAGCGCCGTTGCGAAGTGTATCAGGGCTGCAACAGTGCTATCAGGGGTGGCTGCAGGCGGCGTGAGTGAGGACGGCTGGCTGGCTGGGTTGAGAGGTGTTGTCTGTGACCTTGAGTGGCTGGCGCGGGAGCTGCTGGTCCAGTAGTTGAGTTGTGCGCCGCTCGCGGCGCCACTTGTCGGGAGTGCTGGGAAGGCTTCTGCTTGAATGTTGAAAGATTTCATTCTTGGAGTAGGATTTCGAGGTCTGGCGTCGATCATTTTCGCTATTTCTTCCTGCCTGGTGGGGCAGTCTTGAGAGACGGCTGTGTGTTCTCCGTTGCAAAGTAGACAGCGCTTGCTGGTGGCTGTGCAGGTCCTGTGATGGTGTTCTCCAGTACAAATGCTGCATTTCTGCAGCCTGTTTGGGCACTTCTGGGCGTAGTGGGTGTATTGATAACACCGAAAACATTGACGAAGGCGGAAGTAACGCTGCCTGGTGATCTGGTGGGGTGTGCAGGCCACTTCACAGCATCTGAGTCCGTTGTCGGCCGCGAGAGTAGCCTCTGCTGGAGTCTTGAGGGTGACTTTGAGGGTTGGCCTCCCGCTTTCACCCTGCTGGATGAGGTGGGCCGAGATGGCTGTGAGAGACCGGTTCAGAGCGTTTATGCTCTTCACGATCTCAGTGATGGGCTGTTCGATTTCCCGACTATATCCCATCAAGCGGACGTACTAGTAGCATTGCAACTCCTGCCTGCCCTTACTTTACGCTTGTGGTCGAGTAGACACGGCTTTCTCACAACGCTTTCAAAACTGCAGTTGCCTACTCGTCTGTTTCACGTCCCTGTGAAATGACTTTTGCACAAATCCAAAAAATAGAGCAAAATCAGCGATAATAGTGATTGAGGTGAGCCGCCTGTTGGCTGCAGCCAGAGGAAGGAGGGGAGGGGCAACGGGGTGACGTAGGCGAGTCGAGCAGCCAATGGCGCTCGAGCAAGCGCCTCGAGACGGCGTATATAAGCAAAAATTTTTCGGCGCCGGCCATCACAAACCACAGTTGTTCACCATGGCTCGCACCAAGCAGACTGCTCGCAAGTCCACGGGAGGCAAGGCTCCTCGTAAGCAGCTGGCCACCAAGGCAGCACGCAAGTCTGCTCCTGCCACAGGGGGTGTGAAGAAGCCTCACCGTTACAGGCCCGGAACGGTCGCCCTGCGTGAGATCCGTCGTTACCAGAAGAGCACCGAGTTGCTCATCAGGAAACTTCCCTTCCAGCGTCTGGTGCGCGAGATTGCCCAGGACTTCAAGACCGATCTTCGCTTCCAGTCGTCTGCCGTCATGGCTTTACAGGAGGCATCCGAGGCTTACCTGGTCGGTCTCTTCGAGGACACTAACCTCTGTGCCATCCACGCCAAGCGTGTCACCATCATGCCAAAGGACATTCAGCTTGCTCGCCGTATCCGTGGAGAGCGTGCATAAGCTAAATCGACCACCCTAGTATACACCAAACTCGGCCCTTCTCAGGGCCAAAATATCCTTCTAAGGAGATTTCAGACATTCCTAGCATCAGTCATATGAATTAACCTTCATCTACACATATAATAAATAAATAAATAAATAAACAAATACACTAATTTAGGTGTCATACATACACGTGATATCAATAAATCAAGTCATTTGTAGTACAACCTGTTCTCTTACAAACAAAACGCCGTCGCTTTTCGCTCTTATGCACTGTCAAGGATCACCCACCCCCCCCCCCCCAAAATAAAAATTGTCATACTGTACTAGAAATAAAAGCAGCTTGTATAAGTGACATACTGTCCAGTCCTGTTTTATTCTGTTTTCGGTCCTCTGGCTTAATCTGTTAAGTTAGGAGATGACATTTTAAATTAACCGTTTTCTTGACATTTTCAAACCTAAGAGGGTGGCCTGCATAGTAATCCTAATGTGGAACATAACAATGAATCTCTAATCTCTAGAAAAAAGATACCGAGTGCTTATATGTGTTGAGAGAGAGAGAGAGAGAGAGAGAGAGAGAGAGAGAGAGAGAGAGAGAGAGAGAGAGAGAGAGAGAGAGAGAGAGAGAGAGAGAGAGAGACAGACAGACAGACAGACAGACAGACAGACAGACAGACAGACAGACAGACAGACAGACAAGACAGACAGACAGACAGACAGACAGACAGACAGACAGACAGACAGAGACTGAGAGAGAGAAACACACACAGACAGTTTCATAAATATTCTCATTTTATAGCTATTTGCTTTCAGTGACAGAGGTTTTTGTTATAATAGTATTGGTGTCTAACACTCACAATCTCTTTAGAAATTAAAGTGTGGCTCCAATGGAGCCGAGTTTGTTGGTTTGAGGCCAAGCCACCACCACAGGGCAGTAAGTAAGCCGTTTACTTGGAGGAGGTGTACTTGGTGACGGCCTTAGTGCCCTCAGAGACGGCGTGCTTGGCCAGTTCTCCGGGCAACAGGAGCCTTACAGCCGTCTGGATCTCCCGACTGGTAATGGTGGAACGCTTGTTGTAGTGGGCCAGGCGAGAAGCCTCGGCGGCGATGCGCTCAAAGATGTCGTTCACGAACGAGTTCATGATCGACATGGCTTTGGAAGAGATACCAGTGTCGGGGTGGACCTGCTTCAGCACTTTGTAGATGTAGATGCTGTAGCTCTCCTTCCTCCTGCGCTTCTTTTTCTTATCGCCCTTGGCAATGGCCTTCTGGGCCTTTCCGGCCTTCTTGGCAGCCTTTCCAGATGCCTTGGGTGGCATGATGATGCTCGTGCTGGCTGGCGTTGCAGTACAATAATGAACTTTTGCGCGAGTCGAGCTTTCCTTTTATATCCCGCTCGCGACTCAGCTCAGAGCGGGTCGCGTGGCGGAGCGCGCTGATTGGTCAGTGGCGGACTCCCTTGATCCTGAGCGGGGTATATAACACGAAGCTCGATCTGCGGGCCGGCATTAAAACACCACAAACCCACAACAGCAGCAGCAATGTCAGGACGCGGCAAGGGAGGCAAAGTGAAGGGCAAGTCAAAGTCTCGCTCCAGCAGGGCCGGACTTCAGTTCCCCGTGGGCAGAATTCACCGTCTGCTGCGTAAGGGCAACTACGCCGAACGCGTCGGTGCTGGCGCTCCTGTCTACCTGGCAGCCGTCATGGAATACCTCGCTGCCGAAGTTCTCGAGCTCGCCGGTAACGCCGCACGTGACAACAAGAAGACCCGTATCATCCCACGTCACTTGCAGTTGGCCATCCGCAACGACGAAGAACTCAACAAACTTCTGTCTGGCGTAACCATTGCACAGGGAGGTGTTCTTCCAAACATTCAGGCAGTTCTTTTGCCAAAGAAGACAGAGAAGAAGTAAGCACTTCTGCCACCCACCGCGACAAATACCATAACCAGGCTCCATCCGGAGCCACACACACTTTAATAGAGAGATTCAAGTAGACAATCAACTTTCAAACATTAATAATAACATTTATATTGATTTCATTTGGAATGTGTACATAACAAACAAACAAAACAAAATTATAGGGGATATTCAGCATCACTTGGAATATTAACCAATCATATAAATCCAATATATATTTTATATTTTACTTTAAGCGAGGAATTCATATTCTATCCATTTTTAATCATACAAATGAACAAAAGCAATTCTTCACTAGACGTAATGAATGAATAAATGATCAAGGTTTTAATGTGTTTCATGAATATATATATATATATATATATATATATATATATATATATATATATATATATATATATATATATATATATATATATATATATATATATATATTAATACTTGTGAACCAGAATATGTTTGAGCAGCAGCGATCGTGCCTGCCATTGGCCGAAGTGCAACAATTCAAATAATTTAAAGGGCCTGCTCGGGTATATAAGAGAGGCTGGGAGACTGGGGCCGGTGGTGGGTGATGGGTGATGAGTGATGGTGTGGTGTGGTGTGGTGTGGTGTGGTGTGGTGTTGTTAAGAGTTGATTTACGGCCAGCCAGCCAGCCAGCCAGCCAGCCAGCTGCAGCCAAGGCAGGGCAAGGCAAGGCAAGGCAAGGCAAGGCAAGGCAGGCAGGCAGGCAGGCAGGCAGGCAGGCAGGCAGGCAGGCAGGCAGGCAGGCAGCCAGGCAGCCAGGCAGCCAGACAGGCAGGCAGGCAGGCAGGCAGGCAGGCAGGCAGGCAGGCAGGCAGGCAGGCAGGCAGGCAGGCAGGCAGGCAGGCAGGCAGGCAGGCAGGCAGGCAGGCAGGCAGCCAGGCAGCCAGGCAGGCAGGCAGGCAGGCAGCCAGCCAGCCAGCCAGCCAGCCAGCCAGCCAGCCAGCCAGCCAGCCAGCCAGCCAGCCAGCCAGCCAGCCAGCCAGCCAGCCAGCCAGCCAGCCAGCCAGCCAGCCAGCCAGCCACTCCCACTTTGTATTTATATGCATTCAATTTATATTCAAACATTATATATGTTAAGGGCCTTGTTTTAGTGTTTATTTTAAAAATGACAAACATCGAGTCATTTTACCAGTCCTTTAGCGTTAACGGTGATGCATTTTAAAACTGAACATAAATCGCCTTTTCTGGATATATCAAATATCGAATCCGCTTAATGTGCCTACAATTCAATCATTCAAAAAATACATAATTTACATCAAGCCTTTTCATAGAACAGACAATAAGATTTGTACATGCAAAATAAAAAAAAAAATCCTTTAAGTTATCAATACAATGTGAGAAAACTTTACTTTTATAACTAAAGTTGCACAATTATACCAACTCTATGGTGGCTGGGTTGTAAGGTGTGTGGCTGGTGTTTTGGAAGTCGCGAGTTCAAACGACCCAATGGGAATAATACTTTTTTTTTTTGCCATACAATCTTCCTAATACTATTATGTAGGTTTGTGTGTGTGTTTTTTTTATTCATTCTTTGGTTTTATAGATGACATACATATTGACTCCTTTTACCGGTCCTTAATTAGGCTCTGGGGAAGCAATGGTGGTGGTGGTGGTGGTGGTGGTGGTGCATTTAAAACTAAACCAAAAATCACCAGTTCTGGACGCGTCAAATATCATATCCGCTTAATGTGTCTACAACCTAATTACTTAAAACTACACTATTTAATTCATTCATATCATGTGCATATTGGTCATTATGCTCATACAACCGACATCAAAATTTATTTTCATTATTAGAATCATACATTTCATCAAGTAATACAGATACAAAGAGATTTTCTTTCTGAGAAGACCGTTAGTATTGGCTTGCAGGCAGGCAGGCAGGCAGGCATTTGAGGGTTATTATTTCGCCTGTTGATTGGGGGGAGGGTTGATGTGTTAGGGGGTTTTCGGTTAGATGTGGTGGTGGTGATTGGTGGTGGTGGTGATTGGTGGTGATTGGTGGTGATTGGTGGTGGTGGTGGTGGTGGTAGTAGGTGGGAGTTGGGGGTGGGGGGGGTGGGGGGGGGGGGGTGGGGAGGGAAGGGGAGGGGAATGATGGTCTGTGGATTCCTTCTCCGTACCCTTTACATATAAGCAAAAATATGCCTTCTTGTGGGTATAGAAACATTAACACAAATTATATCAGTAACTGATATTGTAGCCTTTTAAACAGAAAAGATTTGTACATACAAATACTTTTTAATTATCATTTATTTGTGGAAATGGCATTTACGTCATTAAATTGATACCTCAGCATCAAGCTAGTGTCCTGCAGCAGTGGTCCAGTGGTAAAGTGTATATAAGTGATGCGTATTCTTGGAGTTGCGAGTTCAAACCCGGATTAAGCTATATATATATATATATATATATATACAACATGTTTTGTTTTGGTTGTTTGTTTTTGTATAAAGCCTCACACAATATCTATATTAAGCGAGTTTGTTTTAAACATGACATACATATTAATTCATTTTACCAGGCCTTATTCCACACAACTCCGTGAATTTCCCGTGGAGCCAGCCATTCAAACAAAAACAAACGAAACAAAACAAAACAAAACAAAAAACATTATTGCCAACAGCATTTGGTGTTCCCAGGCGGTCACCCATCCAAGTACTAACCAAACCCAACGTTGCTTAACTTCGCTGATCGGACGAGAAGCGGTGTTCTCAACGTGGTGTGGCCGTTGGCATGAGACTGCCTACACATTGTGGCTAATAACCAACTCTTTTAAGTCATCGCGGCAGGATACGGACCTGCTTGTGGTGTCTTAATGGTAATTGTATCCTAACATATTTTTGTCTCCTTGGCATGGATATTTAACATCGTTTATTCAGTCTTGGGTTTATGTTCTTTCGCCATTTACAGACATTTTACATCTACCTACTTCCTCAGCCTGCCCTGCCAATTTCTAATGAATTTGTGGATTTTCTTTTGTAATACAAACATGTGTGTGCTCATCTGCTCTTCAGTTTTTATGATATTTGTCTCATCTGTCCTGCTTTATGATACTTTTACAAAGAACATGAACAAATGCTTCTATTTTAGAGAAGATATGGGATCCAGGTTTCGGAGCCGTAAAACCAACCGTCGTGATTGGTGGACGAGTTGCCAGGTTGCAGCTTCTGTACCGTGCCGGCACATAAATAGGTTCGGCTCAAGCGGCGGCAGCATCATTCCCCCGTGACTGTCTGAGCGTCTCTCATCACCTTGGTTGGTTCATCATCATCATGGTAGAAGCAAAGCCTACCAAGAAGGCTGCGGCTGCTGCTGCTGCTGTGGTGGCCACCACCAGGAAACCTCGCGTCCAGGTTGCTCACCCGAAAACTAGTCAAATGGTTCTAGCCGCGGTCGCAGCACTCAAAGACCGTAAGGGCTCGTCTCTACAAGCAATCAAGAAGTACGTTGTTGCCAACAACAAAGTCGAGGCTGCCAAGATCGCCATTTACATCCGAAGATTTCTCAAGAAAGCAGTGGCTGACGGCATTCTTGTTCAGACCAAGGGAAGTGGAGCTAGTGGATCATTCAAGCTGGCCGTAGCAGAGAAGAGGGCCGTTCTAACTCCCAAGAAAGCCACCACAACCAAGAAACCATCTACAGCAGCAAAGAAGGCCGTGGTAACTCCCAAGAAAGCCGCCACAAGCAACAAACCACCTACAGCCTTGAAAAAGAAGCAGCAGCAGCAGCTTGTTGTTGGGAACAAAAAGCCCAAAATAAAGAGAGCTTCAAAATCTCCCAAACCACCCAAGGCAAAGAAAGCTGTCAAAAAAACAACAAAGGCAAAATAAACGACGACATGCAAGCAGCATGAATACACATGACAATAAACATCCAGGCCTCCCCCCCTCAGTGGAGGGGCCTCATATGATTCCAAAAAAGAGTTTAGTTTTGTAGACAAATAAATCATTACTTTTGGGGTAGATTTACTCTGTATATTATATATATATATATATATATATATATATATATATATATATATATATATATATATATATATATATATATATATATATATATATATATATATATATATATATATATATATATATATATATATATACATACATACATGGGTGAGGTGATATGGTACCAAAGTTTTGGGTAAGGTGATTGACATTTACACAAGATAAAACACGAACCAATGGGAATAAAAACATAAGAATGGAAGTAACTGCAGAAGGCCTATTGGCCCATAACACAAGCACTTCCTCTTGATGCTTCTATATTGGTTCAGAGTCTTGAAGCTATAATAATATATATATATATATATATATATATATATATATATATATATATATATATATATATATATATATATATATATATATATATATATATATATATATATATATATATATACACACAAAACTAAATAGTCTTGTTAGACAAATTGCCCCTATTAGAGGCAAGTTGACTAACAAGCCGAATGACTGGCAATTGTTTTGAATTTGAGTTAAATCTAACATAGAAATGTAATCAAACCTAACCTAACCTATGCTAACCCAAGCTAAGCTAACCTAACCTAACCTAAGCTAACCCAAGCTAAGCTAAGCTAACCTAACCTAACCTAACCTAACCTAACCTAAGCTAATCTAACCTAACCTAACCCAGCAATTCATGATCTTAATATAATACTGTTAATTGGATAAACCAATTTGGAAAGAAATGTTCGAAAATAACAAAATTAACTGTGCTTGTTAGGAAAATTGGGCCTTGCATACTTGTCCCAATAGTGTGGTTCTCGCTTTTAGGTACGACATAAACGTATACCTAAGTTGAGAGAGAAAAAGATTCTCACTCAAACATGCATATCGATTGCCAGTCCTGAATTCTGGGTAAATATTCGTGTCCTCCCTTTTCATTTACCATCATTTGGATACTATCAAAACAGCTCTGAGAAGGATAAAATGAATAAAACGGGTAGCTCCCTCATGTAAAAAGGAAGAGTTGGGAAAGATCTCTCTCTCTCTCTCTCTCCCCCTCCCCCCCCCCCCCCCCCCCCACCAATGATCCTGCTCTGCTAGTATATAACGTAACAAACCTTCCCCCCCCCCCCTCCCCAATCAGAGTCCCTTTAAGCATGCGAGGATAAAAAATAGATTTCATAAGACCCAATGTGCTAGCTGATATCAAAACAATTTATGTTATCGTCTATTAAGCCCTTCAGTAAAAAAGTATAGGGACCTAATTAGGTCCCGTTTTGAGGTGGTGGTGGGTGGAATCGATGGATTAGCCAAGCTCTTATCCGCCGAATCCGTAGAGGGTACGACCCTGGCGCTTCAGAGCGTACACCACGTCCATGGCAGTGACGGTCTTCCTCTTGGCGTGTTCCGTGTAGGTTACAGCATCACGGATGACGTTCTCGAGGAACACCTTCAGGACGCCACGGGTCTCTTCGTAGATGAGACCCGAAATACGCTTGACGCCGCCACGACGAGCTAAGCGACGAATAGCGGGCTTGGTGATGCCCTGGATGTTGTCACGTAGCACCTTACGATGACGCTTGGCGCCACCCTTTCCGAGTCCCTTGCCTCCCTTGCCGCGTCCAGTCATGGTGTTGTAGTTGTGTGAATCGAATTGATCGAATGCCCGCACGATTTCCCGACTATATCCCATCAAGCGGACGTACTAGTAGCATTGCAACTCCTGCCTGCCCTTACTTTACGCTTGTGGTCGAGTAGACACGGCTTTCTCACAACGCTTTCAAAACTGCAGTTGCCTACTCGTCTGTTTCACGTCCCTGTGAAATGACTTTTGCACAAATCCAAAAAATAGAGCAAAATCAGCGATAATAGTGATTGAGGTGAGCCGCCTGTTGGCTGCAGCCAGAGGAAGGAGGGGAGGGGCAACGGGGTGACGTAGGCGAGTCGAGCAGCCAATGGCGCTCGAGCAAGCGCCTCGAGACGGCGTATATAAGCAAAAATTTTTCGGCGCCGGCCATCACAAACCACAGTTGTTCACCATGGCTCGCACCAAGCAGACTGCTCGCAAGTCCACGGGAGGCAAGGCTCCTCGTAAGCAGCTGGCCACCAAGGCAGCACGCAAGTCTGCTCCTGCCACAGGGGGTGTGAAGAAGCCTCACCGTTACAGGCCCGGAACGGTCGCCCTGCGTGAGATCCGTCGTTACCAGAAGAGCACCGAGTTGCTCATCAGGAAACTTCCCTTCCAGCGTCTGGTGCGCGAGATTGCCCAGGACTTCAAGACCGATCTTCGCTTCCAGTCGTCTGCCGTCATGGCTTTACAGGAGGCATCCGAGGCTTACCTGGTCGGTCTCTTCGAGGACACTAACCTCTGTGCCATCCACGCCAAGCGTGTCACCATCATGCCAAAGGACATTCAGCTTGCTCGCCGTATCCGTGGAGAGCGTGCATAAGCTAAATCGACCACCCTAGTATACACCAAACTCGGCCCTTCTCAGGGCCAAAATATCCTTCTAAGGAGATTTCAGACATTCCTAGCATCAGTCATATGAATTAACCTTCATCTACACATATAATAAATAAATAAATAAATAAACAAATACACTAATTTAGGTGTCATACATACACGTGATATCAATAAATCAAGTCATTTGTAGTACAACCTGTTCTCTTACAAACAAAACGCCGTCGCTTTTCGCTCTTATGCACTGTCAAGGATCACCCCCCCCCCCCCCCCAAAATAAAAATTGTCATACTGTACTAGAAATAAAAGCAGCTTGTATAAGTGACATACTGTCCAGTCCTGTTTTATTCTGTTTTCGGTCCTCTGGCTTAATCTGTTAAGTTAGGAGATGACATTTTAAATTAACCGTTTTCTTGACATTTTCAAACCTAAGAGGGTGGCCTGCATAGTAATCCTAATGTGGAACATAACAATGAATCTCTAATCTCTAGAAAAAAGATACCGAGTGCTTATATGTGTTGAGAGAGAGAGAGAGAGAGAGAGAGAGAGAGAGAGAGAGAGAGAGAGAGAGAGAGAGAGAGAGAGAGAGAGAGAGAGACAGACAGACAGACAGACAGACAGACAGACAGACAGACAGACAGACAGACAGACAGACAAGACAGACAGACAGACAGACAGACAGACAGACAGACAGACAGACAGAGACTGAGAGAGAGAAACACACACAGACAGTTTCATAAATATTCTCATTTTATAGCTATTTGCTTTCAGTGACAGAGGTTTTTGTTATAATAGTATTGGTGTCTAACACTCACAATCTCTTTAGAAATTAAAGTGTGGCTCCAATGGAGCCGAGTTTGTTGGTTTGAGGCCAAGCCACCACCACAGGGCAGTAAGTAAGCCGTTTACTTGGAGGAGGTGTACTTGGTGACGGCCTTAGTGCCCTCAGAGACGGCGTGCTTGGCCAGTTCTCCGGGCAACAGGAGCCTTACAGCCGTCTGGATCTCCCGACTGGTAATGGTGGAACGCTTGTTGTAGTGGGCCAGGCGAGAAGCCTCGGCGGCGATGCGCTCAAAGATGTCGTTCACGAACGAGTTCATGATCGACATGGCTTTGGAAGAGATACCAGTGTCGGGGTGGACCTGCTTCAGCACTTTGTAGATGTAGATGCTGTAGCTCTCCTTCCTCCTGCGCTTCTTTTTCTTATCGCCCTTGGCAATGGCCTTCTGGGCCTTTCCGGCCTTCTTGGCAGCCTTTCCAGATGCCTTGGGTGGCATGATGATGCTCGTGCTGGCTGGCGTTGCAGTACAATAATGAACTTTTGCGCGAGTCGAGCTTTCCTTTTATATCCCGCTCGCGACTCAGCTCAGAGCGGGTCGCGTGGCGGAGCGCGCTGATTGGTCAGTGGCGGACTCCCTTGATCCTGAGCGGGGTATATAACACGAAGCTCGATCTGCGGGCAACATGTTGAAGATTCAACGAGTACAAAACAAAGCACTTCGCTTTGCAGAGGGCCTGACTCTGAGGGACAGGGTAAGAACTGACCTGATCCATGAGACGCTCAACATGAAGCCAATGAACATTAGGCTCAGCTACCTGGCCAGAAGACAGCTGTACCGTATGAAGAACATGTATGTCCCAGACCCAGAAGATCCCTTCGTAGCAGAAAACACCACCAGCGACTACGAGATCCACGAACCACCACACAGAACCAGAAGAATCACTCTCCAACAAAAAGTGATCAGACATATCCATGATGAGGCCTTCCCAAGCCCTCAGATACTAAGCGGTCTGCCAGACGATCCAGATGAGTGGCCCATCCCGGACCCAATCTACACCAAATGAAGAATAAAGAAAGAAAGAAAAAAAAATAACAAAATAACAAAATAAAAAAAAAAAAAAAAAAAAAAAAAAAAAAATAAATAAATAAATAAATAAATAAAAAAAAAATAATAATAAAAAAAAAAAAAAAAAAAAAAAAAAAAAAAAAAAAAAAAAATATATAAATAAATAAAACACCTACAAAAAAATATAAAACCAAAAAACCATTTGTCGTGGCGGCAGAAGTGTAACTACCCTGATGTTTCTAAGATTAGCCTCCTTCAGCCAACTCCATCGGCTCTAGTGCTTTAGGACACCAACAAGGTCACAAACACTAGCCCCCCCAGCCAATGTACTGACAACCCAACATAACACATACGCAAACAAACAACACATACAAAAATGTCAACCCATGGTGGACAGGCCACCGAACTTTCAAACCTCCTCTCTCTCTACACCCGCATCCTCTTCCTGAATTTCATCTCCCCATCCCTCTACCTCCCCCATCCTTTCCATTCCCTATGGACATCAAACCAACCAACCGGCATTAAAACACCACAAACCCACAACAGCAGCAGCAATGTCAGGACGCGGCAAGGGAGGCAAAGTGAAGGGCAAGTCAAAGTCTCGCTCCAGCAGGGCCGGACTTCAGTTCCCCGTGGGCAGAATTCACCGTCTGCTGCGTAAGGGCAACTACGCCGAACGCGTCGGTGCTGGCGCTCCTGTCTACCTGGCAGCCGTCATGGAATACCTCGCTGCCGAAGTTCTCGAGCTCGCCGGTAACGCCGCACGTGACAACAAGAAGACCCGTATCATCCCACGTCACTTGCAGTTGGCCATCCGCAACGACGAAGAACTCAACAAACTTCTGTCTGGCGTAACCATTGCACAGGGAGGTGTTCTTCCAAACATTCAGGCAGTTCTTTTGCCAAAGAAGACAGAGAAGAAGTAAGCACTTCTGCCACCCACCGCGACAAATACC
The DNA here is from genome assembly GCF_040958095.1 of Procambarus clarkii. NCBI lineage: Eukaryota > Metazoa > Arthropoda > Malacostraca > Decapoda > Cambaridae > Procambarus > Procambarus clarkii. The sequence goes on along the minus strand of NW_027189534.1, from coordinate 101,230 downwards.
ATAACCAGGCTCCATCCGGAGCCACACACACTTTAATAGAGAGATTCAAGTAGACAATCAACTTTCAAACATTAATAATAACATTTATATTGATTTCATTTGGAATGTGTACATAACAAACAAACAAAACAAAATTATAGGGGATATTCAGCATCACTTGGAATATTAACCAATCATATAAATCCAATATATATTTTATATTTTACTTTAAGCGAGGAATTCATATTCTATCCATTTTTAATCATACAAATGAACAAAAGCAATTCTTCACTAGACGTAATGAATGAATAAATGATCAAGGTTTTAATGTGTTTCATGAATATATATATATATATATATATATATATATATATATATATATATATATATATATATATATATATATATATATATATATATATATATATATATATATATATATATTAATACTTGTGAACCAGAATATGTTTGAGCAGCAGCGATCGTGCCTGCCATTGGCCGAAGTGCAACAATTCAAATAATTTAAAGGGCCTGCTCGGGTATATAAGAGAGGCTGGGAGACTGGGGCCGGTGGTGGGTGATGGGTGATGAGTGATGGTGTGGTGTGGTGTGGTGTGGTGTGGTGTGGTGTTGTTAAGAGTTGATTTACGGCCAGCCAGCCAGCCAGCCAGCCAGCCAGCTGCAGCCAAGGCAGGGCAAGGCAAGGCAAGGCAAGGCAAGGCAAGGCAGGCAGGCAGGCAGGCAGGCAGGCAGGCAGGCAGGCAGGCAGGCAGGCAGGCAGCCAGGCAGCCAGGCAGCCAGACAGGCAGGCAGGCAGGCAGGCAGGCAGGCAGGCAGGCAGGCAGGCAGGCAGGCAGGCAGGCAGGCAGCCAGGCAGGCAGGCAGGCAGGCAGGCAGGCAGGCAGGCAGGCAGGCAGCCAGGCAGCCAGGCAGGCAGGCAGGCAGGCAGGCAGGCAGCCAGCCAGCCAGCCAGCCAGCCAGCCAGCCAGCCAGCCAGCCAGCCAGCCAGCCAGCCAGCCAGCCAGCCAGCCAGCCAGCCAGCCAGCCAGCCAGCCACTCCCACTTTGTATTTATATGCATTCAATTTATATTCAAACATTATATATGTTAAGGGCCTTGTTTTAGTGTTTATTTTAAAAATGACAAACATCGAGTCATTTTACCAGTCCTTTAGCGTTAACGGTGATGCATTTTAAAACTGAACATAAATCGCCTTTTCTGGATATATCAAATATCGAATCCGCTTAATGTGCCTACAATTCAATCATTCAAAAAATACATAATTTACATCAAGCCTTTTCATAGAACAGACAATAAGATTTGTACATGCAAAATAAAAAAAAAAAATCCTTTAAGTTATCAATACAATGTGAGAAAACTTTACTTTTATAACTAAAGTTGCACAATTATACCAACTCTATGGTGGCTGGGTTGTAAGGTGTGTGGCTGGTGTTTTGGAAGTCGCGAGTTCAAACGACCCAATGGGAATAATACTTTTTTTTTTTGCCATACAATCTTCCTAATACTATTATGTAGGTTTGTGTGTGTGTTTTTTTTATTCATTCTTTGGTTTTATAGATGACATACATATTGACTCCTTTTACCGGTCCTTAATTAGGCTCTGGGGAAGCAATGGTGGTGGTGGTGGTGGTGGTGGTGGTGCATTTAAAACTAAACCAAAAATCACCAGTTCTGGACGCGTCAAATATCATATCCGCTTAATGTGTCTACAACCTAATTACTTAAAACTACACTATTTAATTCATTCATATCATGTGCATATTGGTCATTATGCTCATACAACCGACATCAAAATTTATTTTCATTATTAGAATCATACATTTCATCAAGTAATACAGATACAAAGAGATTTTCTTTCTGAGAAGACCGTTAGTATTGGCTTGCAGGCAGGCAGGCAGGCAGGCATTTGAGGGTTATTATTTCGCCTGTTGATTGGGGGGAGGGTTGATGTGTTAGGGGGTTTTCGGTTAGATGTGGTGGTGGTGATTGGTGGTGGTGGTGATTGGTGGTGATTGGTGGTGATTGGTGGTGGTGGTGGTGGTGGTAGTAGGTGGGAGTTGGGGGTGGGGGGGGGGTGGGGGGGGGGGGGGTGGGGAGGGAAGGGGAGGGGAATGATGGTCTGTGGATTCCTTCTCCGTACCCTTTACATATAAGCAAAAATATGCCTTCTTGTGGGTATAGAAACATTAACACAAATTATATCAGTAACTGATATTGTAGCCTTTTAAACAGAAAAGATTTGTACATACAAATACTTTTTAATTATCATTTATTTGTGGAAATGGCATTTACGTCATTAAATTGATACCTCAGCATCAAGCTAGTGTCCTGCAGCAGTGGTCCAGTGGTAAAGTGTATATAAGTGATGCGTATTCTTGGAGTTGCGAGTTCAAACCCGGATTAAGCTATATATATATATATATATATATATACAACATGTTTTGTTTTGGTTGTTTGTTTTTGTATAAAGCCTCACACAATATCTATATTAAGCGAGTTTGTTTTAAACATGACATACATATTAATTCATTTTACCAGGCCTTATTCCACACAACTCCGTGAATTTCCCGTGGAGCCAGCCATTCAAACAAAAACAAACGAAACAAAACAAAACAAAACAAAAAACATTATTGCCAACAGCATTTGGTGTTCCCAGGCGGTCACCCATCCAAGTACTAACCAAACCCAACGTTGCTTAACTTCGCTGATCGGACGAGAAGCGGTGTTCTCAACGTGGTGTGGCCGTTGGCATGAGACTGCCTACACATTGTGGCTAATAACCAACTCTTTTAAGTCATCGCGGCAGGATACGGACCTGCTTGTGGTGTCTTAATGGTAATTGTATCCTAACATATTTTTGTCTCCTTGGCATGGATATTTAACATCGTTTATTCAGTCTTGGGTTTATGTTCTTTCGCCATTTACAGACATTTTACATCTACCTACTTCCTCAGCCTGCCCTGCCAATTTCTAATGAATTTGTGGATTTTCTTTTGTAATACAAACATGTGTGTGCTCATCTGCTCTTCAGTTTTTATGATATTTGTCTCATCTGTCCTGCTTTATGATACTTTTACAAAGAACATGAACAAATGCTTCTATTTTAGAGAAGATATGGGATCCAGGTTTCGGAGCCGTAAAACCAACCGTCGTGATTGGTGGACGAGTTGCCAGGTTGCAGCTTCTGTACCGTGCCGGCACATAAATAGGTTCGGCTCAAGCGGCGGCAGCATCATTCCCCCGTGACTGTCTGAGCGTCTCTCATCACCTTGGTTGGTTCATCATCATCATGGTAGAAGCAAAGCCTACCAAGAAGGCTGCGGCTGCTGCTGCTGCTGTGGTGGCCACCACCAGGAAACCTCGCGTCCAGGTTGCTCACCCGAAAACTAGTCAAATGGTTCTAGCCGCGGTCGCAGCACTCAAAGACCGTAAGGGCTCGTCTCTACAAGCAATCAAGAAGTACGTTGTTGCCAACAACAAAGTCGAGGCTGCCAAGATCGCCATTTACATCCGAAGATTTCTCAAGAAAGCAGTGGCTGACGGCATTCTTGTTCAGACCAAGGGAAGTGGAGCTAGTGGATCATTCAAGCTGGCCGTAGCAGAGAAGAGGGCCGTTCTAACTCCCAAGAAAGCCACCACAACCAAGAAACCATCTACAGCAGCAAAGAAGGCCGTGGTAACTCCCAAGAAAGCCGCCACAAGCAACAAACCACCTACAGCCTTGAAAAAGAAGCAGCAGCAGCAGCTTGTTGTTGGGAACAAAAAGCCCAAAATAAAGAGAGCTTCAAAATCTCCCAAACCACCCAAGGCAAAGAAAGCTGTCAAAAAAACAACAAAGGCAAAATAAACGACGACATGCAAGCAGCATGAATACACATGACAATAAACATCCAGGCCTCCCCCCCTCAGTGGAGGGGCCTCATATGATTCCAAAAAAGAGTTTAGTTTTGTAGACAAATAAATCATTACTTTTGGGGTAGATTTACTCTGTATATTATATATATATATATATATATATATATATATATATATATATATATATATATATATATATATATATATATATATATATATATATATATATATATATATATATATATATATATATATATATACATACATACATGGGTGAGGTGATATGGTACCAAAGTTTTGGGTAAGGTGATTGACATTTACACAAGATAAAACACGAACCAATGGGAATAAAAACATAAGAATGGAAGTAACTGCAGAAGGCCTATTGGCCCATAACACAAGCACTTCCTCTTGATGCTTCTATATTGGTTCAGAGTCTTGAAGCTATAATAATATATATATATATATATATATATATATATATATATATATATATATATATATATATATATATATATATATATATATATATATATATATATATATATATATATATATATACACACAAAACTAAATAGTCTTGTTAGACAAATTGCCCCTATTAGAGGCAAGTTGACTAACAAGCCGAATGACTGGCAATTGTTTTGAATTTGAGTTAAATCTAACATAGAAATGTAATCAAACCTAACCTAACCTATGCTAACCCAAGCTAAGCTAACCTAACCTAACCTAAGCTAACCCAAGCTAAGCTAAGCTAACCTAACCTAACCTAACCTAACCTAACCTAAGCTAATCTAACCTAACCTAACCCAGCAATTCATGATCTTAATATAATACTGTTAATTGGATAAACCAATTTGGAAAGAAATGTTCGAAAATAACAAAATTAACTGTGCTTGTTAGGAAAATTGGGCCTTGCATACTTGTCCCAATAGTGTGGTTCTCGCTTTTAGGTACGACATAAACGTATACCTAAGTTGAGAGAGAAAAAGATTCTCACTCAAACATGCATATCGATTGCCAGTCCTGAATTCTGGGTAAATATTCGTGTCCTCCCTTTTCATTTACCATCATTTGGATACTATCAAAACAGCTCTGAGAAGGATAAAATGAATAAAACGGGTAGCTCCCTCATGTAAAAAGGAAGAGTTGGGAAAGATCTCTCTCTCTCTCTCTCTCCCCCTCACACCCCCCCCCCCCCCCCCCACCAATGATCCTGCTCTGCTAGTATATAACGTAACAAACCTTCCCCCCCCCCCTCCCCAATCAGAGTCCCTTTAAGCATGCGAGGATAAAAAATAGATTTCATAAGACCCAATGTGCTAGCTGATATCAAAACAATTTATGTTATCGTCTATTAAGCCCTTCAGTAAAAAAGTATAGGGACCTAATTAGGTCCCGTTTTGAGGTGGTGGTGGGTGGAATCGATGGATTAGCCAAGCTCTTATCCGCCGAATCCGTAGAGGGTACGACCCTGGCGCTTCAGAGCGTACACCACGTCCATGGCAGTGACGGTCTTCCTCTTGGCGTGTTCCGTGTAGGTTACAGCATCACGGATGACGTTCTCGAGGAACACCTTCAGGACGCCACGGGTCTCTTCGTAGATGAGACCCGAAATACGCTTGACGCCGCCACGACGAGCTAAGCGACGAATAGCGGGCTTGGTGATGCCCTGGATGTTGTCACGTAGCACCTTACGATGACGCTTGGCGCCACCCTTTCCGAGTCCCTTGCCTCCCTTGCCGCGTCCAGTCATGGTGTTGTAGTTGTGTGAATCGAATTGATCGAATGCCCGCACGATTTCCCGACTATATCCCATCAAGCGGACGTACTAGTAGCATTGCAACTCCTGCCTGCCCTTACTTTACGCTTGTGGTCGAGTAGACACGGCTTTCTCACAACGCTTTCAAAACTGCAGTTGCCTACTCGTCTGTTTCACGTCCCTGTGAAATGACTTTTGCACAAATCCAAAAAATAGAGCAAAATCAGCGATAATAGTGATTGAGGTGAGCCGCCTGTTGGCTGCAGCCAGAGGAAGGAGGGGAGGGGCAACGGGGTGACGTAGGCGAGTCGAGCAGCCAATGGCGCTCGAGCAAGCGCCTCGAGACGGCGTATATAAGCAAAAATTTTTCGGCGCCGGCCATCACAAACCACAGTTGTTCACCATGGCTCGCACCAAGCAGACTGCTCGCAAGTCCACGGGAGGCAAGGCTCCTCGTAAGCAGCTGGCCACCAAGGCAGCACGCAAGTCTGCTCCTGCCACAGGGGGTGTGAAGAAGCCTCACCGTTACAGGCCCGGAACGGTCGCCCTGCGTGAGATCCGTCGTTACCAGAAGAGCACCGAGTTGCTCATCAGGAAACTTCCCTTCCAGCGTCTGGTGCGCGAGATTGCCCAGGACTTCAAGACCGATCTTCGCTTCCAGTCGTCTGCCGTCATGGCTTTACAGGAGGCATCCGAGGCTTACCTGGTCGGTCTCTTCGAGGACACTAACCTCTGTGCCATCCACGCCAAGCGTGTCACCATCATGCCAAAGGACATTCAGCTTGCTCGCCGTATCCGTGGAGAGCGTGCATAAGCTAAATCGACCACCCTAGTATACACCAAACTCGGCCCTTCTCAGGGCCAAAATATCCTTCTAAGGAGATTTCAGACATTCCTAGCATCAGTCATATGAATTAACCTTCATCTACACATATAATAAATAAATAAATAAATAAACAAATACACTAATTTAGGTGTCATACATACACGTGATATCAATAAATCAAGTCATTTGTAGTACAACCTGTTCTCTTACAAACAAAACGCCGTCGCTTTTCGCTCTTATGCACTGTCAAGGATCACCCCCCCCCCCCCCCCCCCCAAAATAAAAATTGTCATACTGTACTAGAAATAAAAGCAGCTTGTATAAGTGACATACTGTCCAGTCCTGTTTTATTCTGTTTTCGGTCCTCTGGCTTAATCTGTTAAGTTAGGAGATGACATTTTAAATTAACCGTTTTCTTGACATTTTCAAACCTAAGAGGGTGGCCTGCATAGTAATCCTAATGTGGAACATAACAATGAATCTCTAATCTCTAGAAAAAAGATACCGAGTGCTTATATGTGTTGAGAGAGAGAGAGAGAGAGAGAGAGAGAGAGAGAGAGAGAGAGAGAGAGAGAGAGAGAGAGAGAGAGAGAGAGAGAGAGAGAGAGAGAGAGACAGACAGACAGACAGACAGACAGACAGACAGACAGACAGACAGACAAGACAGACAGACAGACAGACAGACAGACAGACAGACAGACAGACAGAGACTGAGAGAGAGAAACACACACAGACAGTTTCATAAATATTCTCATTTTATAGCTATTTGCTTTCAGTGACAGAGGTTTTTGTTATAATAGTATTGGTGTCTAACACTCACAATCTCTTTAGAAATTAAAGTGTGGCTCCAATGGAGCCGAGTTTGTTGGTTTGAGGCCAAGCCACCACCACAGGGCAGTAAGTAAGCCGTTTACTTGGAGGAGGTGTACTTGGTGACGGCCTTAGTGCCCTCAGAGACGGCGTGCTTGGCCAGTTCTCCGGGCAACAGGAGCCTTACAGCCGTCTGGATCTCCCGACTGGTAATGGTGGAACGCTTGTTGTAGTGGGCCAGGCGAGAAGCCTCGGCGGCGATGCGCTCAAAGATGTCGTTCACGAACGAGTTCATGATCGACATGGCTTTGGAAGAGATACCAGTGTCGGGGTGGACCTGCTTCAGCACTTTGTAGATGTAGATGCTGTAGCTCTCCTTCCTCCTGCGCTTCTTTTTCTTATCGCCCTTGGCAATGGCCTTCTGGGCCTTTCCGGCCTTCTTGGCAGCCTTTCCAGATGCCTTGGGTGGCATGATGATGCTCGTGCTGGCTGGCGTTGCAGTACAATAATGAACTTTTGCGCGAGTCGAGCTTTCCTTTTATATCCCGCTCGCGACTCAGCTCAGAGCGGGTCGCGTGGCGGAGCGCGCTGATTGGTCAGTGGCGGACTCCCTTGATCCTGAGCGGGGTATATAACACGAAGCTCGATCTGCGGGCAACATGTTGAAGATTCAACGAGTACAAAACAAAGCACTTCGCTTTGCAGAGGGCCTGACTCTGAGGGACAGGGTAAGAACTGACCTGATCCATGAGACGCTCAACATGAAGCCAATGAACATTAGGCTCAGCTACCTGGCCAGAAGACAGCTGTACCGTATGAAGAACATGTATGTCCCAGACCCAGAAGATCCCTTCGTAGCAGAAAACACCACCAGCGACTACGAGATCCACGAACCACCACACAGAACCAGAAGAATCACTCTCCAACAAAAAGTGATCAGACATATCCATGATGAGGCCTTCCCAAGCCCTCAGATACTAAGCGGTCTGCCAGACGATCCAGATGAGTGGCCCATCCCGGACCCAATCTACACCAAATGAAGAATAAAGAAAGAAAGAAAAAAAAAATAACAAAATAAAAAAATAAAAAAAAAAAAAAAAAAAAAAAAAAAAAAATAAATAAATAAATAAATAAATAAAAAAAAAATAATAATAAAAAAAAAAAAAAAAAAAAAAAAAAAAAAAAAAAAAAAAAAATATATAAATAAATAAAACACCTACAAAAAAATATAAAACCAAAAAACCATTTGTCGTGGCGGCAGAAGTGTAACTACCCTGATGTTTCTAAGATTAGCCTCCTTCAGCCAACTCCATCGGCTCTAGTGCTTTAGGACACCAACAAGGTCACAAACACTAGCCCCCCCAGCCAATGTACTGACAACCCAACATAACACATACGCAAACAAACAACACATACAAAAATGTCAACCCATGGTGGACAGGCCACCGAACTTTCAAACCTCCTCTCTCTCTACACCCGCATCCTCTTCCTGAATTTCATCTCCCCATCCCTCTACCTCCCCCATCCTTTCCATTCCCTATGGACATCAAACCAACCAACCGGCATTAAAACACCACAAACCCACAACAGCAGCAGCAATGTCAGGACGCGGCAAGGGAGGCAAAGTGAAGGGCAAGTCAAAGTCTCGCTCCAGCAGGGCCGGACTTCAGTTCCCCGTGGGCAGAATTCACCGTCTGCTGCGTAAGGGCAACTACGCCGAACGCGTCGGTGCTGGCGCTCCTGTCTACCTGGCAGCCGTCATGGAATACCTCGCTGCCGAAGTTCTCGAGCTCGCCGGTAACGCCGCACGTGACAACAAGAAGACCCGTATCATCCCACGTCACTTGCAGTTGGCCATCCGCAACGACGAAGAACTCAACAAACTTCTGTCTGGCGTAACCATTGCACAGGGAGGTGTTCTTCCAAACATTCAGGCAGTTCTTTTGCCAAAGAAGACAGAGAAGAAGTAAGCACTTCTGCCACCCACCGCGACAAATACCATAACCAGGCTCCATCCGGAGCCACACACACTTTAATAGAGAGATTCAAGTAGACAATCAACTTTCAAACATTAATAATAACATTTATATTGATTTCATTTGGAATGTGTACATAACAAACAAACAAAACAAAATTATAGGGGATATTCAGCATCACTTGGAATATTAACCAATCATATAAATCCAATATATATTTTATATTTTACTTTAAGCGAGGAATTCATATTCTATCCATTTTTAATCATACAAATGAACAAAAGCAATTCTTCACTAGACGTAATGAATGAATAAATGATCAAGGTTTTAATGTGTTTCATGAATATATATATATATATATATATATATATATATATATATATATATATATATATATATATATATATATATATATATATATATATATATATATATATATATATATATATATATATATATTAATACTTGTGAACCAGAATATGTTTGAGCAGCAGCGATCGTGCCTGCCATTGGCCGAAGTGCAACAATTCAAATAATTTAAAGGGCCTGCTCGGGTATATAAGAGAGGCTGGGAGACTGGGGCCGGTGGTGGGTGATGGGTGATGAGTGATGGTGTGGTGTGGTGTGGTGTGGTGTGGTGTGGTGTTGTTAAGAGTTGATTTACGGCCAGCCAGCCAGCCAGCCAGCCAGCCAGCTGCAGCCAAGGCAGGGCAAGGCAAGGCAAGGCAAGGCAAGGCAAGGCAGGCAGGCAGGCAGGCAGGCAGGCAGGCAGGCAGGCAGGCAGGCAGGCAGGCAGCCAGGCAGCCAGGCAGCCAGACAGGCAGGCAGGCAGGCAGGCAGGCAGGCAGGCAGGCAGGCAGGCAGGCAGGCAGGCAGGCAGCCAGGCAGGCAGGCAGGCAGGCAGGCAGGCAGGCAGGCAGGCAGGCAGCCAGGCAGCCAGGCAGGCAGGCAGGCAGGCAGGCAGGCAGCCAGCCAGCCAGCCAGCCAGCCAGCCAGCCAGCCAGCCAGCCAGCCAGCCAGCCAGCCAGCCAGCCAGCCAGCCAGCCAGCCAGCCAGCCAGCCAGCCAGCCAGCCACTCCCACTTTGTATTTATATGCATTCAATTTATATTCAAACATTATATATGTTAAGGGCCTTGTTTTAGTGTTTATTTTAAAAATGACAAACATCGAGTCATTTTACCAGTCCTTTAGCGTTAACGGTGATGCATTTTAAAACTGAACATAAATCGCCTTTTCTGGATATATCAAATATCGAATCCGCTTAATGTGCCTACAATTCAATCATTCAAAAAATACATAATTTACATCAAGCCTTTTCATAGAACAGACAATAAGATTTGTACATGCAAAATAAAAAAAAAAATCCTTTAAGTTATCAATACAATGTGAGAAAACTTTACTTTTATAACTAAAGTTGCACAATTATACCAACTCTATGGTGGCTGGGTTGTAAGGTGTGTGGCTGGTGTTTTGGAAGTCGCGAGTTCAAACGACCCAATGGGAATAATACTTTTTTTTTTTTGCCATACAATCTTCCTAATACTATTATGTAGGTTTGTGTGTGTGTTTTTTTTATTCATTCTTTGGTTTTATAGATGACATACATATTGACTCCTTTTACCGGTCCTTAATTAGGCTCTGGGGAAGCAATGGTGGTGGTGGTGGTGGTGGTGGTGGTGCATTTAAAACTAAACCAAAAATCACCAGTTCTGGACGCGTCAAATATCATATCCGCTTAATGTGTCTACAACCTAATTACTTAAAACTACACTATTTAATTCATTCATATCATGTGCATATTGGTCATTATGCTCATACAACCGACATCAAAATTTATTTTCATTATTAGAATCATACATTTCATCAAGTAATACAGATACAAAGAGATTTTCTTTCTGAGAAGACCGTTAGTATTGGCTTGCAGGCAGGCAGGCAGGCAGGCATTTGAGGGTTATTATTTCGCCTGTTGATTGGGGGGAGGGTTGATGTGTTAGGGGGTTTTCGGTTAGATGTGGTGGTGGTGATTGGTGGTGGTGGTGATTGGTGGTGATTGGTGGTGATTGGTGGTGGTGGTGGTGGTGGTAGTAGGTGGGAGTTGGGGGTGGGGGGGTGGGGGGGGGGGGGGGTGGGGAGGGAAGGGGAGGGGAATGATGGTCTGTGGATTCCTTCTCCGTACCCTTTACATATAAGCAAAAATATGCCTTCTTGTGGGTATAGAAACATTAACACAAATTATATCAGTAACTGATATTGTAGCCTTTTAAACAGAAAAGATTTGTACATACAAATACTTTTTAATTATCATTTATTTGTGGAAATGGCATTTACGTCATTAAATTGATACCTCAGCATCAAGCTAGTGTCCTGCAGCAGTGGTCCAGTGGTAAAGTGTATATAAGTGATGCGTATTCTTGGAGTTGCGAGTTCAAACCCGGATTAAGCTATATATATATATATATATATATATACAACATGTTTTGTTTTGGTTGTTTGTTTTTGTATAAAGCCTCACACAATATCTATATTAAGCGAGTTTGTTTTAAACATGACATACATATTAATTCATTTTACCAGGCCTTATTCCACACAACTCCGTGAATTTCCCGTGGAGCCAGCCATTCAAACAAAAACAAACGAAACAAAACAAAACAAAACAAAAAACATTATTGCCAACAGCATTTGGTGTTCCCAGGCGGTCACCCATCCAAGTACTAACCAAACCCAACGTTGCTTAACTTCGCTGATCGGACGAGAAGCGGTGTTCTCAACGTGGTGTGGCCGTTGGCATGAGACTGCCTACACATTGTGGCTAATAACCAACTCTTTTAAGTCATCGCGGCAGGATACGGACCTGCTTGTGGTGTCTTAATGGTAATTGTATCCTAACATATTTTTGTCTCCTTGGCATGGATATTTAACATCGTTTATTCAGTCTTGGGTTTATGTTCTTTCGCCATTTACAGACATTTTACATCTACCTACTTCCTCAGCCTGCCCTGCCAATTTCTAATGAATTTGTGGATTTTCTTTTGTAATACAAACATGTGTGTGCTCATCTGCTCTTCAGTTTTTATGATATTTGTCTCATCTGTCCTGCTTTATGATACTTTTACAAAGAACATGAACAAATGCTTCTATTTTAGAGAAGATATGGGATCCAGGTTTCGGAGCCGTAAAACCAACCGTCGTGATTGGTGGACGAGTTGCCAGGTTGCAGCTTCTGTACCGTGCCGGCACATAAATAGGTTCGGCTCAAGCGGCGGCAGCATCATTCCCCCGTGACTGTCTGAGCGTCTCTCATCACCTTGGTTGGTTCATCATCATCATGGTAGAAGCAAAGCCTACCAAGAAGGCTGCGGCTGCTGCTGCTGCTGTGGTGGCCACCACCAGGAAACCTCGCGTCCAGGTTGCTCACCCGAAAACTAGTCAAATGGTTCTAGCCGCGGTCGCAGCACTCAAAGACCGTAAGGGCTCGTCTCTACAAGCAATCAAGAAGTACGTTGTTGCCAACAACAAAGTCGAGGCTGCCAAGATCGCCATTTACATCCGAAGATTTCTCAAGAAAGCAGTGGCTGACGGCATTCTTGTTCAGACCAAGGGAAGTGGAGCTAGTGGATCATTCAAGCTGGCCGTAGCAGAGAAGAGGGCCGTTCTAACTCCCAAGAAAGCCACCACAACCAAGAAACCATCTACAGCAGCAAAGAAGGCCGTGGTAACTCCCAAGAAAGCCGCCACAAGCAACAAACCACCTACAGCCTTGAAAAAGAAGCAGCAGCAGCAGCTTGTTGTTGGGAACAAAAAGCCCAAAATAAAGAGAGCTTCAAAATCTCCCAAACCACCCAAGGCAAAGAAAGCTGTCAAAAAAACAACAAAGGCAAAATAAACGACGACATGCAAGCAGCATGAATACACATGACAATAAACATCCAGGCCTCCCCCCCTCAGTGGAGGGGCCTCATATGATTCCAAAAAAGAGTTTAGTTTTGTAGACAAATAAATCATTACTTTTGGGGTAGATTTACTCTGTATATTATATATATATATATATATATATATATATATATATATATATATATATATATATATATATATATATATATATATATACATACATACATGGGTGAGGTGATATGGTACTAAAGTTTTGGGTAAGGTGATTGACATTTACACAAGATAAAACACGAACCAATGGGAATAAAAACATAAGAATGGAAGTAACTGCAGAAGGCCTATTGGCCCATAACACAAGCACTTCCTCTTGATGCTTCTATATTGGTTCAGAGTCTTGAAGCTATAATAATATATATATATATATATATATATATATATATATATATATATATATATATATATATATATATATATATATATATATATATATATATATATATATACACACAAAACTAAATAGTCTTGTTAGACAAATTGCCCCTATTAGAGGCAAGTTGACTAACAAGCCGAATGACTGGCAATTGTTTTGAATTTGAGTTAAATCTAACATAGAAATGTAATCAAACCTAACCTAACCTATGCTAACCCAAGCTAAGCTAACCTAACCTAACCTAAGCTAACCCAAGCTAAGCTAAGCTAACCTAACCTAACCTAACCTAAGCTAATCTAACCCAGCAATTCATGATCTTAATATAATACTGTTAATTGGATAAACCAATTTGGAAAGAAATGTTCGAAAATAACAAAATTAACTGTGCTTGTTAGGAAAATTGGGCCTTGCATACTTGTCCCAATAGTGTGGTTCTCGCTTTTAGGTACGACATAAACGTATACCTAAGTTGAGAGAGAAAAAGATTCTCACTCAAACATGCATATCGATTGCCAGTCCTGAATTCTGGGTAAATATTCGTGTCCTCCCTTTTCATTTACCATCATTTGGATACTATCAAAACAGCTCTGAGAAGGATAAAATGAATAAAACGGGTAGCTCCCTCATGTAAAAAGGAAGAGTTGGGAAAGATCTCTCTCTCTCTCTCTCTCCCCCTCACACCCCCCCCCCCCCCCACCAATGATCCTGCTCTGCTAGTATATAACGTAACAAACCTTCCCCCCCCCCCCTCCCCAATCAGAGTCCCTTTAAGCATGCGAGGATAAAAAATAGATTTCATAAGACCCAATGTGCTAGCTGATATCAAAACAATTTATGTTATCGTCTATTAAGCCCTTCAGTAAAAAAGTATAGGGACCTAATTAGGTCCCGTTTTGAGGTGGTGGTGGGTGGAATCGATGGATTAGCCAAGCTCTTATCCGCCGAATCCGTAGAGGGTACGACCCTGGCGCTTCAGAGCGTACACCACGTCCATGGCAGTGACGGTCTTCCTCTTGGCGTGTTCCGTGTAGGTTACAGCATCACGGATGACGTTCTCGAGGAACACCTTCAGGACGCCACGGGTCTCTTCGTAGATGAGACCCGAAATACGCTTGACGCCGCCACGACGAGCTAAGCGACGAATAGCGGGCTTGGTGATGCCCTGGATGTTGTCACGTAGCACCTTACGATGACGCTTGGCGCCACCCTTTCCGAGTCCCTTGCCTCCCTTGCCGCGTCCAGTCATGGTGTTGTAGTTGTGTGAATCGAATTGATCGAATGCCCGCACGATTTCCCGACTATATCCCATCAAGCGGACGTACTAGTAGCATTGCAACTCCTGCCTGCCCTTACTTTACGCTTGTGGTCGAGTAGACACGGCTTTCTCACAACGCTTTCAAAACTGCAGTTGCCTACTCGTCTGTTTCACGTCCCTGTGAAATGACTTTTGCACAAATCCAAAAAATAGAGCAAAATCAGCGATAATAGTGATTGAGGTGAGCCGCCTGTTGGCTGCAGCCAGAGGAAGGAGGGGAGGGGCAACGGGGTGACGTAGGCGAGTCGAGCAGCCAATGGCGCTCGAGCAAGCGCCTCGAGACGGCGTATATAAGCAAAAATTTTTCGGCGCCGGCCATCACATCAGATCACGAGACTCAGCAACTAGCAACCGTCGCGGTCGGACGTGCTCGCGTTGCTCCAGCTCTTCTCTCTCGCACCCAGTACTGCAGGGTGGATAAACAATTGGCAGCAGACTTGCGTCTCTCTAGATGGTCAGACCCCACTCCTAACTTGGTATTTTATGCCGGGTAGAGACGGGAGGCCATCTTCAGTGACGTGTAGTCTTTGAGAGAGATCCATCGGCCTCCAGGAAGCTCATTATGCGTCACAAACGCTTCAAGATCAGGGGTACGCCCCTCAACGAACATCCATTCTCCAAGACATCTCTCCTGAAGCTCTTTAAAGACGTTGCAGGAGTAACACCCAACGACATCAAGCAGGAAGGCACGGACATCCTTTTCTTCTTTTATAGTGAGGAGGAAGTCGACAAACTTCTGTCTTACAGCGCTAACTTCTCCAACCAACACCTTCGTCTCAACTTCCCACGCCAGTACCTGGCTGAACACTCTGTCGTTATTCACGATCTCAGTCAATGGATCGTGGAACAAGATGACGCTGATGATAGTGCGTTCATGCACGACTTCAAGGCATCAAACCCGGACCTACGGCTTCACCAAGCTCAATTCTTCAATTCAAGTCGCTCCCTGAAGCTGACCTTCGAGACGGTAGCTTCGGCTACTATGGCTACCAGAAATGGAGTTTACAGCTTTGGAATTCACATTCCGCCTTTCCGTGTGAAGATGGAACGTTTTCACATCGTCAACCAGTGCCTCCGATGCTACGAGTACACCCACTCCACCAGCAAATGTACCCAGCGGATTCAGAAGTGTAGCCTCTGCTCAGCTGACCACCATTACTCCATCTGCAAGTCTGAAACACTATGCTGCTTGCTGTGCAAAGGCGATCATCCAGCAATCTCCATACATTGTCCTCACAGACAAAACGCTATTAAAAACATGGAGAAATCCACATCTTCAACCGGAGCCAGTACCTCTGAAGCAACAAGCCAATCAGCGACCACCTCTACTTCAGGTTTCAACGCCCAAGCCGCCATCTTCCCGGAGCTCCCGGGAGGACGTCCCACTGCTACTACCAGCCAATGGGGAGCCAGCTCCCAAACGCCAACCAGCGATTCGTCGAGCCAGCCATCGCCACCGGCCCAACCAAAGACAAAGCTAATTGGGCAGAGCACAGTAAAAGCTCTGATATCAACAGCCAGAATTACTGCTGGCAATAACCCCCGAGAATTCGTGAGGCTTCTGAAAATTCTGTACAAGGCGAACGGTCTCCCTACCTTCATTGTTCCTGAGGAAGTTTTCAACGCTCCGCGTTCATCTCCAACAACTGACCCTGTAGAGGAGGATGCTGACTCTACATCCGACGACGACGATTCCGCCACTGCAATGCAGCCCTCAGATCCTGTTCGGGTACCTACAGCTCACAAGACTCTGCCTCATGTGACCCCCACTTCTGCATCAGTTCCCGTTACCAACCATGACATCACTGTGAACGCAGCCACGCTTTCTGACATACTGTCAGCTCCTGCTCCACACGCTTCTCCAGCTGCTGCTGTCCCTTCACCCGTCTTAGTGACGAATTTCGCTGCTATCGACCCTTGGTGTGACCCTATAGAGGGTACCGACTATGCAGCACCTTCTGCTGCAGTACCTACCGCTGTTACACACCCTCCGAGAACTCTACCTTCAAGACATCAACCCTCAAGAACCCAACCTTCAAGAAATCTACCCCAGCGTGTCAACACCCCTGCTCCTCACTCATCTGATGAATCGGATGAGGACGTATCTGTCGGTACACCATCACCCCCAAGGAAAGATCACCTTCAAGCATCAACACGAACCGTGACCACCAAGACCGACAAGCCCAAAAAAAAGAACAACGATCAAAGTTTGGTGAAATCAACAAGAAAGAAGACTCCTAACGAACTGACTTAACATCATCTGACATCAAACCTCCACTGCCAGCTGCTTGCGTTCCCGGCCTCTGTGTGTATTGCAAATGACACCCCACTCAATTCTACTTTCATCTGATCAAGCTCAAATCCACGGTGGTTGGGCCACCGATCTTTCATCTCCCCTCTTCACCTCATCTCCAGATCCTTGCTCAAGATTTCTGCAACCTCGCCCCGTTCTTCCATCCCCTGCTTGCCAGCTCTATGGACTTTTTAATCCGTTAATCCGGCCATCACAAACCACAGTTGTTCACCATGGCTCGCACCAAGCAGACTGCTCGCAAGTCCACGGGAGGCAAGGCTCCTCGTAAGCAGCTGGCCACCAAGGCAGCACGCAAGTCTGCTCCTGCCACAGGGGGTGTGAAGAAGCCTCACCGTTACAGGCCCGGAACGGTCGCCCTGCGTGAGATCCGTCGTTACCAGAAGAGCACCGAGTTGCTCATCAGGAAACTTCCCTTCCAGCGTCTGGTGCGCGAGATTGCCCAGGACTTCAAGACCGATCTTCGCTTCCAGTCGTCTGCCGTCATGGCTTTACAGGAGGCATCCGAGGCTTACCTGGTCGGTCTCTTCGAGGACACTAACCTCTGTGCCATCCACGCCAAGCGTGTCACCATCATGCCAAAGGACATTCAGCTTGCTCGCCGTATCCGTGGAGAGCGTGCATAAGCTAAATCGACCACCCTAGTATACACCAAACTCGGCCCTTCTCAGGGCCAAAATATCCTTCTAAGGAGATTTCAGACATTCCTAGCATCAGTCATATGAATTAACCTTCATCTACACATATAATAAATAAATAAATAAATAAACAAATACACTAATTTAGGTGTCATACATACACGTGATATCAATAAATCAAGTCATTTGTAGTACAACCTGTTCTCTTACAAACAAAACGCCGTCGCTTTTCGCTCTTATGCACTGTCAAGGATCACCCACCCCCCCCCCCCAAAATAAAAATTGTCATACTGTACTAGAAATAAAAGCAGCTTGTATAAGTGACATACTGTCCAGTCCTGTTTTATTCTGTTTTCGGTCCTCTGGCTTAATCTGTTAAGTTAGGAGATGACATTTTAAATTAACCGTTTTCTTGACATTTTCAAACCTAAGAGGGTGGCCTGCATAGTAATCCTAATGTGGAACATAACAATGAATCTCTAATCTCTAGAAAAAAGATACCGAGTGCTTATATGTGTTGAGAGAGAGAGAGAGAGAGAGAGAGAGAGAGAGAGAGAGAGAGAGAGAGAGAGAGAGAGAGAGAGAGAGAGAGAGAGAGAGAGAGAGAGAGAGAGACAGACAGACAGACAGACAGACAGACAGACAGACAGACAGACAGACAGACAGACAGACAGACAGACAAGACAGACAGACAGACAGACAGACAGACAGACAGACAGACAGACAGAGACTGAGAGAGAGAAACACACACAGACAGTTTCATAAATATTCTCATTTTATAGCTATTTGCTTTCAGTGACAGAGGTTTTTGTTATAATAGTATTGGTGTCTAACACTCACAATCTCTTTAGAAATTAAAGTGTGGCTCCAATGGAGCCGAGTTTGTTGGTTTGAGGCCAAGCCACCACCACAGGGCAGTAAGTAAGCCGTTTACTTGGAGGAGGTGTACTTGGTGACGGCCTTAGTGCCCTCAGAGACGGCGTGCTTGGCCAGTTCTCCGGGCAACAGGAGCCTTACAGCCGTCTGGATCTCCCGACTGGTAATGGTGGAACGCTTGTTGTAGTGGGCCAGGCGAGAAGCCTCGGCGGCGATGCGCTCAAAGATGTCGTTCACGAACGAGTTCATGATCGACATGGCTTTGGAAGAGATACCAGTGTCGGGGTGGACCTGCTTCAGCACTTTGTAGATGTAGATGCTGTAGCTCTCCTTCCTCCTGCGCTTCTTTTTCTTATCGCCCTTGGCAATGGCCTTCTGGGCCTTTCCGGCCTTCTTGGCAGCCTTTCCAGATGCCTTGGGTGGCATGATGATGCTCGTGCTGGCTGGCGTTGCAGTACAATAATGAACTTTTGCGCGAGTCGAGCTTTCCTTTTATATCCCGCTCGCGACTCAGCTCAGAGCGGGTCGCGTGGCGGAGCGCGCTGATTGGTCAGTGGCGGACTCCCTTGATCCTGAGCGGGGTATATAACACGAAGCTCGATCTGCGGGCCGGCATTAAAACACCACAAACCCACAACAGCAGCAGCAATGTCAGGACGCGGCAAGGGAGGCAAAGTGAAGGGCAAGTCAAAGTCTCGCTCCAGCAGGGCCGGACTTCAGTTCCCCGTGGGCAGAATTCACCGTCTGCTGCGTAAGGGCAACTACGCCGAACGCGTCGGTGCTGGCGCTCCTGTCTACCTGGCAGCCGTCATGGAATACCTCGCTGCCGAAGTTCTCGAGCTCGCCGGTAACGCCGCACGTGACAACAAGAAGACCCGTATCATCCCACGTCACTTGCAGTTGGCCATCCGCAACGACGAAGAACTCAACAAACTTCTGTCTGGCGTAACCATTGCACAGGGAGGTGTTCTTCCAAACATTCAGGCAGTTCTTTTGCCAAAGAAGACAGAGAAGAAGTAAGCACTTCTGCCACCCACCGCGACAAATACCATAACCAGGCTCCATCCGGAGCCACACACACTTTAATAGAGAGATTCAAGTAGACAATCAACTTTCAAACATTAATAATAACATTTATATTGATTTCATTTGGAATGTGTACATAACAAACAAACAAAACAAAATTATAGGGGATATTCAGCATCACTTGGAATATTAACCAATCATATAAATCCAATATATATTTTATATTTTACTTTAAGCGAGGAATTCATATTCTATCCATTTTTAATCATACAAATGAACAAAAGCAATTCTTCACTAGACGTAATGAATGAATAAATGATCAAGGTTTTAATGTGTTTCATGAATATATATATATATATATATATATATATATATATATATATATATATATATATATATATATATATATATATATATATATATATATATATATTAATACTTGTGAACCAGAATATGTTTGAGCAGCAGCGATCGTGCCTGCCATTGGCCGAAGTGCAACAATTCAAATAATTTAAAGGGCCTGCTCGGGTATATAAGAGAGGCTGGGAGACTGGGGCCGGTGGTGGGTGATGGGTGATGAGTGATGGTGTGGTGTGGTGTGGTGTGGTGTTGTTAAGAGTTGATTTACGGCCAGCCAGCCAGCCAGCCAGCCAGCCAGCTGCAGCCAAGGCAGGGCAAGGCAAGGCAAGGCAAGGCAAGGCAAGGCAGGCAGGCAGGCAGGCAGGCAGGCAGGCAGGCAGGCAGGCAGGCAGGCAGGCAGCCAGGCAGCCAGGCAGCCAGACAGGCAGGCAGGCAGGCAGGCAGGCAGGCAGGCAGGCAGGCAGGCAGGCAGCCAGGCAGGCAGGCAGGCAGGCAGGCAGGCAGGCAGGCAGGCAGGCAGCCAGGCAGCCAGGCAGGCAGGCAGGCAGGCAGGCAGGCAGCCAGCCAGCCAGCCAGCCAGCCAGCCAGCCAGCCAGCCAGCCAGCCAGCCAGCCAGCCAGCCAGCCAGCCAGCCAGCCAGCCAGCCAGCCAGCCAGCCAGCCAGCCACTCCCACTTTGTATTTATATGCATTCAATTTATATTCAAACATTATATATGTTAAGGGCCTTGTTTTAGTGTTTATTTTAAAAATGACAAACATCGAGTCATTTTACCAGTCCTTTAGCGTTAACGGTGATGCATTTTAAAACTGAACATAAATCGCCTTTTCTGGATATATCAAATATCGAATCCGCTTAATGTGCCTACAATTCAATCATTCAAAAAATACATAATTTACATCAAGCCTTTTCATAGAACAGACAATAAGATTTGTACATGCAAAATAAAAAAAAAAATCCTTTAAGTTATCAATACAATGTGAGAAAACTTTACTTTTATAACTAAAGTTGCACAATTATACCAACTCTATGGTGGCTGGGTTGTAAGGTGTGTGGCTGGTGTTTTGGAAGTCGCGAGTTCAAACGACCCAATGGGAATAATACTTTTTTTTTTTGCCATACAATCTTCCTAATACTATTATGTAGGTTTGTGTGTGTGTTTTTTTTATTCATTCTTTGGTTTTATAGATGACATACATATTGACTCCTTTTACCGGTCCTTAATTAGGCTCTGGGGAAGCAATGGTGGTGGTGGTGGTGGTGGTGGTGGTGCATTTAAAACTAAACCAAAAATCACCAGTTCTGGACGCGTCAAATATCATATCCGCTTAATGTGTCTACAACCTAATTACTTAAAACTACACTATTTAATTCATTCATATCATGTGCATATTGGTCATTATGCTCATACAACCGACATCAAAATTTATTTTCATTATTAGAATCATACATTTCATCAAGTAATACAGATACAAAGAGATTTTCTTTCTGAGAAGACCGTTAGTATTGGCTTGCAGGCAGGCAGGCAGGCAGGCATTTGAGGGTTATTATTTCGCCTGTTGATTGGGGGGAGGGTTGATGTGTTAGGGGGTTTTCGGTTAGATGTGGTGGTGGTGATTGGTGGTGGTGGTGATTGGTGGTGATTGGTGGTGATTGGTGGTGGTGGTGGTGGTGGTAGTAGGTGGGAGTTGGGGGTGGGGGGGTGGGGGGGGGGGGGGGTGGGGAGGGAAGGGGAGGGGAATGATGGTCTGTGGATTCCTTCTCCGTACCCTTTACATATAAGCAAAAATATGCCTTCTTGTGGGTATAGAAACATTAACACAAATTATATCAGTAACTGATATTGTAGCCTTTTAAACAGAAAAGATTTGTACATACAAATACTTTTTAATTATCATTTATTTGTGGAAATGGCATTTACGTCATTAAATTGATACCTCAGCATCAAGCTAGTGTCCTGCAGCAGTGGTCCAGTGGTAAAGTGTATATAAGTGATGCGTATTCTTGGAGTTGCGAGTTCAAACCCGGATTAAGCTATATATATATATATATATATATACAACATGTTTTGTTTTGGTTGTTTGTTTTTGTATAAAGCCTCACACAATATCTATATTAAGCGAGTTTGTTTTAAACATGACATACATATTAATTCATTTTACCAGGCCTTATTCCACACAACTCCGTGAATTTCCCGTGGAGCCAGCCATTCAAACAAAAACAAACGAAACAAAACAAAACAAAACAAAAAACATTATTGCCAACAGCATTTGGTGTTCCCAGGCGGTCACCCATCCAAGTACTAACCAAACCCAACGTTGCTTAACTTCGCTGATCGGACGAGAAGCGGTGTTCTCAACGTGGTGTGGCCGTTGGCATGAGACTGCCTACACATTGTGGCTAATAACCAACTCTTTTAAGTCATCGCGGCAGGATACGGACCTGCTTGTGGTGTCTTAATGGTAATTGTATCCTAACATATTTTTGTCTCCTTGGCATGGATATTTAACATCGTTTATTCAGTCTTGGGTTTATGTTCTTTCGCCATTTACAGACATTTTACATCTACCTACTTCCTCAGCCTGCCCTGCCAATTTCTAATGAATTTGTGGATTTTCTTTTGTAATACAAACATGTGTGTGCTCATCTGCTCTTCAGTTTTTATGATATTTGTCTCATCTGTCCTGCTTTATGATACTTTTACAAAGAACATGAACAAATGCTTCTATTTTAGAGAAGATATGGGATCCAGGTTTCGGAGCCGTAAAACCAACCGTCGTGATTGGTGGACGAGTTGCCAGGTTGCAGCTTCTGTACCGTGCCGGCACATAAATAGGTTCGGCTCAAGCGGCGGCAGCATCATTCCCCCGTGACTGTCTGAGCGTCTCTCATCACCTTGGTTGGTTCATCATCATCATGGTAGAAGCAAAGCCTACCAAGAAGGCTGCGGCTGCTGCTGCTGCTGTGGTGGCCACCACCAGGAAACCTCGCGTCCAGGTTGCTCACCCGAAAACTAGTCAAATGGTTCTAGCCGCGGTCGCAGCACTCAAAGACCGTAAGGGCTCGTCTCTACAAGCAATCAAGAAGTACGTTGTTGCCAACAACAAAGTCGAGGCTGCCAAGATCGCCATTTACATCCGAAGATTTCTCAAGAAAGCAGTGGCTGACGGCATTCTTGTTCAGACCAAGGGAAGTGGAGCTAGTGGATCATTCAAGCTGGCCGTAGCAGAGAAGAGGGCCGTTCTAACTCCCAAGAAAGCCACCACAACCAAGAAACCATCTACAGCAGCAAAGAAGGCCGTGGTAACTCCCAAGAAAGCCGCCACAAGCAACAAACCACCTACAGCCTTGAAAAAGAAGCAGCAGCAGCAGCTTGTTGTTGGGAACAAAAAGCCCAAAATAAAGAGAGCTTCAAAATCTCCCAAACCACCCAAGGCAAAGAAAGCTGTCAAAAAAACAACAAAGGCAAAATAAACGACGACATGCAAGCAGCATGAATACACATGACAATAAACATCCAGGCCTCCCCCCCTCAGTGGAGGGGCCTCATATGATTCCAAAAAAGAGTTTAGTTTTGTAGACAAATAAATCATTACTTTTGGGGTAGATTTACTCTGTATATTATATATATATATATATATATATATATATATATATATATATATATATATATATATATATATATATATATATATATATATATATATATACATACATACATGGGTGAGGTGATATGGTACCAAAGTTTTGGGTAAGGTGATTGACATTTACACAAGATAAAACACGAACCAATGGGAATAAAAACATAAGAATGGAAGTAACTGCAGAAGGCCTATTGGCCCATAACACAAGCACTTCCTCTTGATGCTTCTATATTGGTTCAGAGTCTTGAAGCTATAATAATATATATATATATATATATATATATATATATATATATATATATATATATATATATATATATATATATATATATATATATATATATATATATACACACAAAACTAAATAGTCTTGTTAGACAAATTGCCCCTATTAGAGGCAAGTTGACTAACAAGCCGAATGACTGGCAATTGTTTTGAATTTGAGTTAAATCTAACATAGAAATGTAATCAAACCTAACCTAACCTATGCTAACCCAAGCTA
The DNA here is from genome assembly GCF_040958095.1 of Procambarus clarkii. Lineage (NCBI taxonomy): Eukaryota > Metazoa > Arthropoda > Malacostraca > Decapoda > Cambaridae > Procambarus > Procambarus clarkii. The sequence goes on along the minus strand of NW_027189534.1, from coordinate 77,006 downwards.
AGCTAACCTAACCTAACCTAAGCTAACCCAAGCTAAGCTAAGCTAACCTAACCTAACCTAACCTAACCTAACCTAAGCTAATCTAACCTAACCTAACCCAGCAATTCATGATCTTAATATAATACTGTTAATTGGATAAACCAATTTGGAAAGAAATGTTCGAAAATAACAAAATTAACTGTGCTTGTTAGGAAAATTGGGCCTTGCATACTTGTCCCAATAGTGTGGTTCTCGCTTTTAGGTACGACATAAACGTATACCTAAGTTGAGAGAGAAAAAGATTCTCACTCAAACATGCATATCGATTGCCAGTCCTGAATTCTGGGTAAATATTCGTGTCCTCCCTTTTCATTTACCATCATTTGGATACTATCAAAACAGCTCTGAGAAGGATAAAATGAATAAAACGGGTAGCTCCCTCATGTAAAAAGGAAGAGTTGGGAAAGATCTCTCTCTCTCTCTCTCTCCCCCCTCACACCCCCCCCCCCCCCCACCAATGATCCTGCTCTGCTAGTATATAACGTAACAAACCTTCCCCCCCCCCCTCCCCAATCAGAGTCCCTTTAAGCATGCGAGGATAAAAAATAGATTTCATAAGACCCAATGTGCTAGCTGATATCAAAACAATTTATGTTATCGTCTATTAAGCCCTTCAGTAAAAAAGTATAGGGACCTAATTAGGTCCCGTTTTGAGGTGGTGGTGGGTGGAATCGATGGATTAGCCAAGCTCTTATCCGCCGAATCCGTAGAGGGTACGACCCTGGCGCTTCAGAGCGTACACCACGTCCATGGCAGTGACGGTCTTCCTCTTGGCGTGTTCCGTGTAGGTTACAGCATCACGGATGACGTTCTCGAGGAACACCTTCAGGACGCCACGGGTCTCTTCGTAGATGAGACCCGAAATACGCTTGACGCCGCCACGACGAGCTAAGCGACGAATAGCGGGCTTGGTGATGCCCTGGATGTTGTCACGTAGCACCTTACGATGACGCTTGGCGCCACCCTTTCCGAGTCCCTTGCCTCCCTTGCCGCGTCCAGTCATGGTGTTGTAGTTGTGTGAATCGAATTGATCGAATGCCCGCACGATTTCCCGACTATATCCCATCAAGCGGACGTACTAGTAGCATTGCAACTCCTGCCTGCCCTTACTTTACGCTTGTGGTCGAGTAGACACGGCTTTCTCACAACGCTTTCAAAACTGCAGTTGCCTACTCGTCTGTTTCACGTCCCTGTGAAATGACTTTTGCACAAATCCAAAAAATAGAGCAAAATCAGCGATAATAGTGATTGAGGTGAGCCGCCTGTTGGCTGCAGCCAGAGGAAGGAGGGGAGGGGCAACGGGGTGACGTAGGCGAGTCGAGCAGCCAATGGCGCTCGAGCAAGCGCCTCGAGACGGCGTATATAAGCAAAAATTTTTCGGCGCCGGCCATCACAAACCACAGTTGTTCACCATGGCTCGCACCAAGCAGACTGCTCGCAAGTCCACGGGAGGCAAGGCTCCTCGTAAGCAGCTGGCCACCAAGGCAGCACGCAAGTCTGCTCCTGCCACAGGGGGTGTGAAGAAGCCTCACCGTTACAGGCCCGGAACGGTCGCCCTGCGTGAGATCCGTCGTTACCAGAAGAGCACCGAGTTGCTCATCAGGAAACTTCCCTTCCAGCGTCTGGTGCGCGAGATTGCCCAGGACTTCAAGACCGATCTTCGCTTCCAGTCGTCTGCCGTCATGGCTTTACAGGAGGCATCCGAGGCTTACCTGGTCGGTCTCTTCGAGGACACTAACCTCTGTGCCATCCACGCCAAGCGTGTCACCATCATGCCAAAGGACATTCAGCTTGCTCGCCGTATCCGTGGAGAGCGTGCATAAGCTAAATCGACCACCCTAGTATACACCAAACTCGGCCCTTCTCAGGGCCAAAATATCCTTCTAAGGAGATTTCAGACATTCCTAGCATCAGTCATATGAATTAACCTTCATCTACACATATAATAAATAAATAAATAAATAAACAAATACACTAATTTAGGTGTCATACATACACGTGATATCAATAAATCAAGTCATTTGTAGTACAACCTGTTCTCTTACAAACAAAACGCCGTCGCTTTTCGCTCTTATGCACTGTCAAGGATCACCCACCCCCCCCCCCCCCAAAATAAAAATTGTCATACTGTACTAGAAATAAAAGCAGCTTGTATAAGTGACATACTGTCCAGTCCTGTTTTATTCTGTTTTCGGTCCTCTGGCTTAATCTGTTAAGTTAGGAGATGACATTTTAAATTAACCGTTTTCTTGACATTTTCAAACCTAAGAGGGTGGCCTGCATAGTAATCCTAATGTGGAACATAACAATGAATCTCTAATCTCTAGAAAAAAGATACCGAGTGCTTATATGTGTTGAGAGAGAGAGAGAGAGAGAGAGAGAGAGAGAGAGAGAGAGAGAGAGAGAGAGAGAGAGAGAGAGAGAGAGAGAGAGAGAGAGAGAGACAGACAGACAGACAGACAGACAGACAGACAGACAGACAGACAGACAGACAGACAGACAGACAAGACAGACAGACAGACAGACAGACAGACAGACAGACAGACAGACAGAGACTGAGAGAGAGAAACACACACAGACAGTTTCATAAATATTCTCATTTTATAGCTATTTGCTTTCAGTGACAGAGGTTTTTGTTATAATAGTATTGGTGTCTAACACTCACAATCTCTTTAGAAATTAAAGTGTGGCTCCAATGGAGCCGAGTTTGTTGGTTTGAGGCCAAGCCACCACCACAGGGCAGTAAGTAAGCCGTTTACTTGGAGGAGGTGTACTTGGTGACGGCCTTAGTGCCCTCAGAGACGGCGTGCTTGGCCAGTTCTCCGGGCAACAGGAGCCTTACAGCCGTCTGGATCTCCCGACTGGTAATGGTGGAACGCTTGTTGTAGTGGGCCAGGCGAGAAGCCTCGGCGGCGATGCGCTCAAAGATGTCGTTCACGAACGAGTTCATGATCGACATGGCTTTGGAAGAGATACCAGTGTCGGGGTGGACCTGCTTCAGCACTTTGTAGATGTAGATGCTGTAGCTCTCCTTCCTCCTGCGCTTCTTTTTCTTATCGCCCTTGGCAATGGCCTTCTGGGCCTTTCCGGCCTTCTTGGCAGCCTTTCCAGATGCCTTGGGTGGCATGATGATGCTCGTGCTGGCTGGCGTTGCAGTACAATAATGAACTTTTGCGCGAGTCGAGCTTTCCTTTTATATCCCGCTCGCGACTCAGCTCAGAGCGGGTCGCGTGGCGGAGCGCGCTGATTGGTCAGTGGCGGACTCCCTTGATCCTGAGCGGGGTATATAACACGAAGCTCGATCTGCGGGCCGGCATTAAAACACCACAAACCCACAACAGCAGCAGCAATGTCAGGACGCGGCAAGGGAGGCAAAGTGAAGGGCAAGTCAAAGTCTCGCTCCAGCAGGGCCGGACTTCAGTTCCCCGTGGGCAGAATTCACCGTCTGCTGCGTAAGGGCAACTACGCCGAACGCGTCGGTGCTGGCGCTCCTGTCTACCTGGCAGCCGTCATGGAATACCTCGCTGCCGAAGTTCTCGAGCTCGCCGGTAACGCCGCACGTGACAACAAGAAGACCCGTATCATCCCACGTCACTTGCAGTTGGCCATCCGCAACGACGAAGAACTCAACAAACTTCTGTCTGGCGTAACCATTGCACAGGGAGGTGTTCTTCCAAACATTCAGGCAGTTCTTTTGCCAAAGAAGACAGAGAAGAAGTAAGCACTTCTGCCACCCACCGCGACAAATACCATAACCAGGCTCCATCCGGAGCCACACACACTTTAATAGAGAGATTCAAGTAGACAATCAACTTTCAAACATTAATAATAACATTTATATTGATTTCATTTGGAATGTGTACATAACAAACAAACAAAACAAAATTATAGGGGATATTCAGCATCACTTGGAATATTAACCAATCATATAAATCCAATATATATTTTATATTTTACTTTAAGCGAGGAATTCATATTCTATCCATTTTTAATCATACAAATGAACAAAAGCAATTCTTCACTAGACGTAATGAATGAATAAATGATCAAGGTTTTAATGTGTTTCATGAATATATATATATATATATATATATATATATATATATATATATATATATATATATATATATATATATATATATATATATATATATATATATTAATACTTGTGAACCAGAATATGTTTGAGCAGCAGCGATCGTGCCTGCCATTGGCCGAAGTGCAACAATTCAAATAATTTAAAGGGCCTGCTCGGGTATATAAGAGAGGCTGGGAGACTGGGGCCGGTGGTGGGTGATGGGTGATGAGTGATGGTGTGGTGTGGTGTGGTGTGGTGTTGTTAAGAGTTGATTTACGGCCAGCCAGCCAGCCAGCCAGCCAGCCAGCTGCAGCCAAGGCAGGGCAAGGCAAGGCAAGGCAAGGCAAGGCAGGCAGGCAGGCAGGCAGGCAGGCAGGCAGGCAGGCAGGCAGGCAGGCAGGCAGCCAGGCAGCCAGGCAGCCAGACAGGCAGGCAGGCAGGCAGGCAGGCAGGCAGGCAGGCAGGCAGGCAGGCAGGCAGGCAGGCAGGCAGCCAGGCAGGCAGGCAGGCAGGCAGGCAGGCAGGCAGGCAGGCAGGCAGCCAGGCAGCCAGGCAGGCAGGCAGGCAGGCAGGCAGGCAGCCAGCCAGCCAGCCAGCCAGCCAGCCAGCCAGCCAGCCAGCCAGCCAGCCAGCCAGCCAGCCAGCCAGCCAGCCAGCCAGCCAGCCAGCCAGCCAGCCACTCCCACTTTGTATTTATATGCATTCAATTTATATTCAAACATTATATATGTTAAGGGCCTTGTTTTAGTGTTTATTTTAAAAATGACAAACATCGAGTCATTTTACCAGTCCTTTAGCGTTAACGGTGATGCATTTTAAAACTGAACATAAATCGCCTTTTCTGGATATATCAAATATCGAATCCGCTTAATGTGCCTACAATTCAATCATTCAAAAAATACATAATTTACATCAAGCCTTTTCATAGAACAGACAATAAGATTTGTACATGCAAAATAAAAAAAAAAATCCTTTAAGTTATCAATACAATGTGAGAAAACTTTACTTTTATAACTAAAGTTGCACAATTATACCAACTCTATGGTGGCTGGGTTGTAAGGTGTGTGGCTGGTGTTTTGGAAGTCGCGAGTTCAAACGACCCAATGGGAATAATACTTTTTTTTTTTGCCATACAATCTTCCTAATACTATTATGTAGGTTTGTGTGTGTGTTTTTTTTATTCATTCTTTGGTTTTATAGATGACATACATATTGACTCCTTTTACCGGTCCTTAATTAGGCTCTGGGGAAGCAATGGTGGTGGTGGTGGTGGTGGTGCATTTAAAACTAAACCAAAAATCACCAGTTCTGGACGCGTCAAATATCATATCCGCTTAATGTGTCTACAACCTAATTACTTAAAACTACACTATTTAATTCATTCATATCATGTGCATATTGGTCATTATGCTCATACAACCGACATCAAAATTTATTTTCATTATTAGAATCATACATTTCATCAAGTAATACAGATACAAAGAGATTTTCTTTCTGAGAAGACCGTTAGTATTGGCTTGCAGGCAGGCAGGCAGGCAGGCATTTGAGGGTTATTATTTCGCCTGTTGATTGGGGGGAGGGTTGATGTGTTAGGGGGTTTTCGGTTAGATGTGGTGGTGGTGATTGGTGGTGGTGGTGATTGGTGGTGATTGGTGGTGATTGGTGGTGGTGGTGGTGGTGGTAGTAGGTGGGAGTTGGGGGTGGGGGGGGGGGGGGGGGGGGGGGGGGTGGGGAGGGAAGGGGAGGGGAATGATGGTCTGTGGATTCCTTCTCCGTACCCTTTACATATAAGCAAAAATATGCCTTCTTGTGGGTATAGAAACATTAACACAAATTATATCAGTAACTGATATTGTAGCCTTTTAAACAGAAAAGATTTGTACATACAAATACTTTTTAATTATCATTTATTTGTGGAAATGGCATTTACGTCATTAAATTGATACCTCAGCATCAAGCTAGTGTCCTGCAGCAGTGGTCCAGTGGTAAAGTGTATATAAGTGATGCGTATTCTTGGAGTTGCGAGTTCAAACCCGGATTAAGCTATATATATATATATATATATATATACAACATGTTTTGTTTTGGTTGTTTGTTTTTGTATAAAGCCTCACACAATATCTATATTAAGCGAGTTTGTTTTAAACATGACATACATATTAATTCATTTTACCAGGCCTTATTCCACACAACTCCGTGAATTTCCCGTGGAGCCAGCCATTCAAACAAAAACAAACGAAACAAAACAAAACAAAACAAAAAACATTATTGCCAACAGCATTTGGTGTTCCCAGGCGGTCACCCATCCAAGTACTAACCAAACCCAACGTTGCTTAACTTCGCTGATCGGACGAGAAGCGGTGTTCTCAACGTGGTAGTGGCCGTTGGCATGAGACTGCCTACACATTGTGGCTAATAACCAACTCTTTTAAGTCATCGCGGCAGGATACGGACCTGCTTGTGGTGTCTTAATGGTAATTGTATCCTAACATATTTTTGTCTCCTTGGCATGGATATTTAACATCGTTTATTCAGTCTTGGGTTTATGTTCTTTCGCCATTTACAGACATTTTACATCTACCTACTTCCTCAGCCTGCCCTGCCAATTTCTAATGAATTTGTGGATTTTCTTTTGTAATACAAACATGTGTGTGCTCATCTGCTCTTCAGTTTTTATGATATTTGTCTCATCTGTCCTGCTTTATGATACTTTTACAAAGAACATGAACAAATGCTTCTATTTTAGAGAAGATATGGGATCCAGGTTTCGGAGCCGTAAAACCAACCGTCGTGATTGGTGGACGAGTTGCCAGGTTGCAGCTTCTGTACCGTGCCGGCACATAAATAGGTTCGGCTCAAGCGGCGGCAGCATCATTCCCCCGTGACTGTCTGAGCGTCTCTCATCACCTTGGTTGGTTCATCATCATCATGGTAGAAGCAAAGCCTACCAAGAAGGCTGCGGCTGCTGCTGCTGCTGCTGTGGTGGCCACCACCAGGAAACCTCGCGTCCAGGTTGCTCACCCGAAAACTAGTCAAATGGTTCTAGCCGCGGTCGCAGCACTCAAAGACCGTAAGGGCTCGTCTCTACAAGCAATCAAGAAGTACGTTGTTGCCAACAACAAAGTCGAGGCTGCCAAGATCGCCATTTACATCCGAAGATTTCTCAAGAAAGCAGTGGCTGACGGCATTCTTGTTCAGACCAAGGGAAGTGGAGCTAGTGGATCATTCAAGCTGGCCGTAGCAGAGAAGAGGGCCGTTCTAACTCCCAAGAAAGCCACCACAACCAAGAAACCATCTACAGCAGCAAAGAAGGCCGTGGTAACTCCCAAGAAAGCCGCCACAAGCAACAAACCACCTACAGCCTTGAAAAAGAAGCAGCAGCAGCAGCTTGTTGTTGGGAACAAAAAGCCCAAAATAAAGAGAGCTTCAAAATCTCCCAAACCACCCAAGGCAAAGAAAGCTGTCAAAAAACAACAAAGGCAAAATAAACGACGACATGCAAGCAGCATGAATACACATGACAATAAACATCCAGGCCTCCCCCCCTCAGTGGAGGGGCCTCATATGATTCCAAAAAAGAGTTTAGTTTTGTAGACAAATAAATCATTACTTTTGGGGTAGATTTACTCTGTATATTATATATATATATATATATATATATATATATATATATATATATATATATATATATATATATATATATATATATATATATATATACATACATACATGGGTGAGGTGATATGGTACCAAAGTTTTGGGTAAGGTGATTGACATTTACACAAGATAAAACACGAACCAATGGGAATAAAAACATAAGAATGGAAGTAACTGCAGAAGGCCTATTGGCCCATAACACAAGCACTTCCTCTTGATGCTTCTATATTGGTTCAGAGTCTTGAAGCTATAATATATATATATATATATATATATATATATATATATATATATATATATATATATATATATATATATATATATATATATATATATATATATATATATATATATATATACACACAAAACTAAATAGTCTTGTTAGACAAATTGCCCCTATTAGAGGCAAGTTGACTAACAAGCCGAATGACTGGCAATTGTTTTGAATTTGAGTTAAATCTAACATAGAAATGTAATCAAACCTAACCTAACCTATGCTAACCCAAGCTAAGCTAACCTAACCTAACTAAGCTAACCAGCTAAGCTAAGCTAACCTAACCTAACCTAACCTAACCTAAGCTAATCTAACCTAACCTAACCCAGCAATTCATGATCTTAATATAATACTGTTAATTGGATAAACCAATTTGGAAAGAAATGTTCGAAAATAACAAAATTAACTGTGCTTGTTAGGAAAATTGGGCCTTGCATACTTGTCCCAATAGTGTGGTTCTCGCTTTTAGGTACGACATAAACGTATACCTAAGTTGAGAGAGAAAAAGATTCTCACTCAAACATGCATATCGATTGCCAGTCCTGAATTCTGGGTAAATATTCGTGTCCTCCCTTTTCATTTACCATCATTTGGATACTATCAAAACAGCTCTGAGAAGGATAAAATGAATAAAACGGGTAGCTCCCTCATGTAAAAAGGAAGAGTTGGGAAAGATCTCTCTCTCTCTCTCTCTCCCCCTCACACCCCCCCCCCCCCCCACCAATGATCCTGCTCTGCTAGTATATAACGTAACAAACCTTCCCCCCCCCCCCTCCCCAATCAGAGTCCCTTTAAGCATGCGAGGATAAAAAATAGATTTCATAAGACCCAATGTGCTAGCTGATATCAAAACAATTTATGTTATCGTCTATTAAGCCCTTCAGTAAAAAAGTATAGGGACCTAATTAGGTCCCGTTTTGAGGTGGTGGTGGGTGGAATCGATGGATTAGCCAAGCTCTTATCCGCCGAATCCGTAGAGGGTACGACCCTGGCGCTTCAGAGCGTACACCACGTCCATGGCAGTGACGGTCTTCCTCTTGGCGTGTTCCGTGTAGGTTACAGCATCACGGATGACGTTCTCGAGGAACACCTTCAGGACGCCACGGGTCTCTTCGTAGATGAGACCCGAAATACGCTTGACGCCGCCACGACGAGCTAAGCGACGAATAGCGGGCTTGGTGATGCCCTGGATGTTGTCACGTAGCACCTTACGATGACGCTTGGCGCCACCCTTTCCGAGTCCCTTGCCTCCCTTGCCGCGTCCAGTCATGGTGTTGTAGTTGTGTGAATCGAATTGATCGAATGCCCGCACGATTTCCCGACTATATCCCATCAAGCGGACGTACTAGTAGCATTGCAACTCCTGCCTGCCCTTACTTTACGCTTGTGGTCGAGTAGACACGGCTTTCTCACAACGCTTTCAAAACTGCAGTTGCCTACTCGTCTGTTTCACGTCCCTGTGAAATGACTTTTGCACAAATCCAAAAAATAGAGCAAAATCAGCGATAATAGTGATTGAGGTGAGCCGCCTGTTGGCTGCAGCCAGAGGAAGGAGGGGAGGGGCAACGGGGTGACGTAGGCGAGTCGAGCAGCCAATGGCGCTCGAGCAAGCGCCTCGAGACGGCGTATATAAGCAAAAATTTTTCGGCGCCGGCCATCACAAACCACAGTTGTTCACCATGGCTCGCACCAAGCAGACTGCTCGCAAGTCCACGGGAGGCAAGGCTCCTCGTAAGCAGCTGGCCACCAAGGCAGCACGCAAGTCTGCTCCTGCCACAGGGGGTGTGAAGAAGCCTCACCGTTACAGGCCCGGAACGGTCGCCCTGCGTGAGATCCGTCGTTACCAGAAGAGCACCGAGTTGCTCATCAGGAAACTTCCCTTCCAGCGTCTGGTGCGCGAGATTGCCCAGGACTTCAAGACCGATCTTCGCTTCCAGTCGTCTGCCGTCATGGCTTTACAGGAGGCATCCGAGGCTTACCTGGTCGGTCTCTTCGAGGACACTAACCTCTGTGCCATCCACGCCAAGCGTGTCACCATCATGCCAAAGGACATTCAGCTTGCTCGCCGTATCCGTGGAGAGCGTGCATAAGCTAAATCGACCACCCTAGTATACACCAAACTCGGCCCTTCTCAGGGCCAAAATATCCTTCTAAGGAGATTTCAGACATTCCTAGCATCAGTCATATGAATTAACCTTCATCTACACATATAATAAATAAATAAATAAATAAACAAATACACTAATTTAGGTGTCATACATACACGTGATATCAATAAATCAAGTCATTTGTAGTACAACCTGTTCTCTTACAAACAAAACGCCGTCGCTTTTCGCTCTTATGCACTGTCAAGGATCACCCACCCCCCCCCCCCAAAAATAAAAATTGTCATACTGTACTAGAAATAAAAGCAGCTTGTATAAGTGACATACTGTCCAGTCCTGTTTTATTCTGTTTTCGGTCCTCTGGCTTAATCTGTTAAGTTAGGAGATGACATTTTAAATTAACCGTTTTCTTGACATTTTCAAACCTAAGAGGGTGGCCTGCATAGTAATCCTAATGTGGAACATAACAATGAATCTCTAATCTCTAGAAAAAAGATACCGAGTGCTTATATGTGTTGAGAGAGAGAGAGAGAGAGAGAGAGAGAGAGAGAGAGAGAGAGAGAGAGAGAGAGAGAGAGAGAGAGAGAGAGAGAGAGAGAGAGAGAGAGAGAGACAGACAGACAGACAGACAGACAGACAGACAGACAGACAGACAGACAGACAGACAGACAGACAGACAGACAGACAGACAGACAGACAGACAGACAGACAGAGACTGAGAGAGAGAAACACACACAGACAGTTTCATAAATATTCTCATTTTATAGCTATTTGCTTTCAGTGACAGAGGTTTTTGTTATAATAGTATTGGTGTCTAACACTCACAATCTCTTTAGAAATTAAAGTGTGGCTCCAATGGAGCCGAGTTTGTTGGTTTGAGGCCAAGCCACCACCACAGGGCAGTAAGTAAGCCGTTTACTTGGAGGAGGTGTACTTGGTGACGGCCTTAGTGCCCTCAGAGACGGCGTGCTTGGCCAGTTCTCCGGGCAACAGGAGCCTTACAGCCGTCTGGATCTCCCGACTGGTAATGGTGGAACGCTTGTTGTAGTGGGCCAGGCGAGAAGCCTCGGCGGCGATGCGCTCAAAGATGTCGTTCACGAACGAGTTCATGATCGACATGGCTTTGGAAGAGATACCAGTGTCGGGGTGGACCTGCTTCAGCACTTTGTAGATGTAGATGCTGTAGCTCTCCTTCCTCCTGCGCTTCTTTTTCTTATCGCCCTTGGCAATGGCCTTCTGGGCCTTTCCGGCCTTCTTGGCAGCCTTTCCAGATGCCTTGGGTGGCATGATGATGCTCGTGCTGGCTGGCGTTGCAGTACAATAATGAACTTTTGCGCGAGTCGAGCTTTCCTTTTATATCCCGCTCGCGACTCAGCTCAAGAGCGGGTCGCGTGGCGGAGCGCGCTGATTGGTCAGTGGCGGACTCCCTTGATCCTGAGCGGGGTATATAACACGAAGCTCGATCTGCGGGCCGGCATTATGTCCACCCTTCCTGAAACACTCCCACATCAGATCGTCCTCAAAGCTATCACAAACTCCCTTGCCATACGGAACCCCATCCGCCCTGGAAATTTCGCTTCAAAACATCGCAGCCCCACAACATATATTCCCACAACAAACGCTGCCACCAAGAGGGCCTAGGCCGAACAGCCGAACCCCATCCCCTGTGGACGGAGCAAGGGCAAGCAAACCCCCACAACTCTTCACCAGAGAGCGACTCTAGCACCACGGATGTCGACATCATGAACCAGCAGTGGACACCGAGGACCCCCCAAATGGCACAGCAAACGTATGGTAAACCCCAAACCCAAACAATCCCGACCGGAACCAGGAACAAGACACCTGGCTCACAGCTTTACCCCCCTCCTCCACAAACAGAAGCGACCAAAGCCGAATGTAACAACATTGGCACTACAGCCAAACAAACACTTCCGTCTCATAGTCAATAATGGGGATCACAATCCTTCAGGTGAAACATCAGACACTTCTTCACAACAGATACCTTCTCACTCTGGAAGTAGCCAGACTTAACCCAGATGTAATCTTACTCAATGAAACAGCGGCCAGACAGGACCAGCACATCTCCATCTGGGGGATATTCCACCAGGGAAGTCAACAGGGGTAGGTTCAGTGGGGTGGCAATACTAATAAGAAGAGGACTCTCCTACCGCCCCATCCTCGTACGAAGACGACAACTTTCTTGCAATAGAACTCACCACTTCACACGGCCCCCTCATCGTCCTGCACCGCATATCTACCACCTAGACTGGCCTACCTCCCTCCATCCCTCTGAACAAGCTGCTCGACAGGAATCTCCCCACTATCATCGCAGGAGACCTGAATGCCCACCATCAGGCCTTATTCAACGCACCTGCCAGGCCAGACCTCAAGGGCAGGCAGCTCTTCAATCTAATGCAAAACCGGGGACCTCTCCTTCCAAGGCCCCCACTTTAAGACGTTCTTTGCGGGCAACCAGAGGGGCACCCCCTGACATAGTGCTGACCAACAGAGATTGTGACCTGTTCCACTGCAGAGTAACCCCAGGCAAGAACGTGGGGTCGGACTCACATCCCTGTGGTCACATCCCTCCAAGCAGCCCCCCTTCAGATATGTGGCACCATCCAGGCCCAGACTGGGAACCATACGTGCCCGTGAATATGACACCTTCCTTGCTGGACGACCCCATCATTGAGTTCGAGAACCTCCCAACACCAAACAATCGACCAAGCAGTAACACCATCCACAACCGGATCCAGCTTGCAACCGAGGCCACTTGTGAAATATCCACCACAAGGACTTACCACCAATATAAGCCGACCCGAGAAAATCAGAGGCAAAATGATATGAGTACCAGCGAGCCTGCCAAAGCCACTACCAAACTGGCCAGCCACCAGCGTTGACCCTACAAACACTCAGAAGGGAAACCATAGACCTTACGCTGACCCACAAGAGCCACATTTGGGAACCCTGGTGAGACAGGCCAACCAGTACAAAAGGGAGCCGGGCTACTTTCTGGCGCAAGATCAGACAGCTCCTGGGATCGTTAACCCCAGCCTCACCCACCTTGTACACAACATTCCTTGACGAAGATGAAGAGGAGCAGCAAGAAAAAAATAGAAGACCCACAGGATCAGGCTGACCTCATGGGCGCAGTCATGGAAAGAAGACACTCACAGCTTCAAACAGCAGAGCCTTCACAACACTCACTTTGAACGTGTCACCAATGGACAACAGAAAATGCCGCCTCCTTAAACAGCACCCCTCTGATTGACCTGACAACCCTAGAAGACGACCACCCTCTAACAAGACCCATAAACTATGCTAGAGATGAGAGGAGTCATCAAAAGCACCAGAGATAAGGCCCCTGGACCATCAGGGATCAAAGCGCTGCAGATCAAACTTCTACCAGGCAATCTTATGCAATCCATACTCAACCTATTCAACCGCGATGCTGGCATCGGGTCACATTCCTGTAGCATTCAAGTCAGCCAGATGATATTCATTTCCCAAACCCAAGAAAAGACCCCCCACCAACCTGGCAACTACCGACCAATCTCCTCTTAGACATGTACGAGGGCAAGTGCTTTGAAAAAATCATGTCAAAACCGTCTTAACTACTACATGGAGTACAACAACCTCTTCACAGAGAAAGCCAGGTTTGGCTTGCGAGCACATAGATCAAACCCAGCACGCAATTAACATCATCTACGAAACGCCGTAAGTCTCAATTCGAAAGCAAAAACAGGTAGGCCTTTGATTGCAACGAGGGACGTACACAGGCCTTCGACAGCCTGTGGACACGATGGTCTTGTGTACGAAATTAGCAGACTTACCACGCAAAACTGGACCCTCCTCAGGCTGATCAGAAATTTCCTTAAGAAATAGGCAAGTTACCCCCAGCTTCAAGGCAAAAGAGGCCGCAGCCTTCCACCCCAACAGCTGGAGTCCCCCAAGGATCAGCTTGAGCCCGGTTCTCTCTCAACATCTTTGTAAATGACCTCTACCCAACCAGAGTATAGGGACAACCATTATCGTACAATTTGCGGACGACGTAACACACGTAATAACATCTAACCCTAGCAGCCAAGCGGCCAAAGCATGCAACTGTAACCCGTAAGGGCAAACGTAGAACTAGCAAGGACTGCTAACTGGGAAAGGAAATGGAGGATCACCACTAACCCAGAAAAGATCCATTAAGGCACTGTCGGCTGTATGGCCTTCTCTATTGAAAATGAGGGGGGAATAAGAATCAGGGGTGATACCCATAGCCATCTCAAACTCACAACACAGTGCTCGGTTACAACTTCAACAGGCTACTCAACTCCTCCCAGTACGTATCCCAGAAGACAGCGATGGCCCGGGGCTCACTGGAGAGGCTCTTCCGTTTCAACCAGCCCCATCCCACATCAAGCTCCACCTGTACAGAATGATCATAAGGCCTAGCTTGGAATAACCCTACGTTCCCCTGAACCTCACCAACAAATCCAACATGTTGAAGATTCAACGAGTACAAAACAAAGCACTTCGCTTTGCAGAGGGCCTGACTCTGAGGGACAGGGTAAGAACTGACCTGATCCATGAGACGCTCAACATGAAGCCAATGAACATTAGGCTCAGCTACCTGGCCAGAAGACAGCTGTACCGTATGAAGAACATGTATGTCCCAGACCCAGAAGATCCCTTCGTAGCAGAAAACACCACCAGCGACTACGAGATCCACGAACCACCACACAGAACCAGAAGAATCACTCTCCAACAAAAAGTGATCAGACATATCCATGATGAGGCCTTCCCAAGCCCTCAGATACTAAGCGGTCTGCCAGACGATCCAGATGAGTGGCCCATCCCGGACCCAATCTACACCAAATGAAGAATAAAGAAAGAAAGAAAAAAAAAAAAATAACAAAATAAAAAAATAAAATAAAAAAAAAAAAAAAAAAAAAATAAATTAAAAAAAAAAAAAAAAAAAAATAATAAAAAAAAAAAAAAAAAAATATATAAATAAATAAAACACCTACAAAAAAATATAAAACCAAAAAACCATTTGTCGTGGCGGCAGAAGTGTAACTACCCTGATGTTTCTAAGATTAGCCTCCTTCAGCCAACTCCATCGGCTCTAGTGCTTTAGGACACCAACAAGGTCACAAACACTAGCCCCCCCAGCCAATGTACTGACAACCCAACATAACACATACGCAAACAAACAACACATACAAAAATGTCAACCCATGGTGGACAGGCCACCGAACTTTCAAACCTCCTCTTTCTCTACACCCGCATCCTCTTCCTGAATTTCATCTCCCCATCCCTCTACCTCCCCCATCCTTTCCATTCCCTATGGACATCAATCCCAATCCCCCGGCATTAAAACACCACAAACCCACAACAGCAGCAGCAATGTCAGGACGCGGCAAGGGAGGCAAAGTGAAGGGCAAGTCAAAGTCTCGCTCCAGCAGGGCCGGACTTCAGTTCCCCGTGGGCAGAATTCACCGTCTGCTGCGTAAGGGCAACTACGCCGAACGCGTCGGTGCTGGCGCTCCTGTCTACCTGGCAGCCGTCATGGAATACCTCGCTGCCGAAGTTCTCGAGCTCGCCGGTAACGCCGCACGTGACAACAAGAAGACCCGTATCATCCCACGTCACTTGCAGTTGGCCATCCGCAACGACGAAGAACTCAACAAACTTCTGTCTGGCGTAACCATTGCACAGGGAGGTGTTCTTCCAAACATTCAGGCAGTTCTTTTGCCAAAGAAGACAGAGAAGAAGTAAGCACTTCTGCCACCCACCGCGACAAATACCATAACCAGGCTCCATCCGGAGCCACACACACTTTAATAGAGAGATTCAAGTAGACAATCAACTTTCAAACATTAATAATAACATTTATATTGATTTCATTTGGAATGTGTACATAACAAACAAACAAAACAAAATTATAGGGGATATTCAGCATCACTTGGAATATTAACCAATCATATAAATCCAATATATATTTTATATTTTACTTTAAGCGAGGAATTCATATTCTATCCATTTTTAATCATACAAATGAACAAAAGCAATTCTTCACTAGACGTAATGAATGAATAAATGATCAAGGTTTTAATGTGTTTCATGAATATATATATATATATATATATATATATATATATATATAATATATATATATATATATATATATATATATATATATATATATATTAATACTTGTGAACCAGAATATGTTTGAGCAGCAGCGATCGTGCCTGCCATTGGCCGAAGTGCAACAATTCAAATAATTTAAAGGGCCTGCTCGGGTATATAAGAGAGGCTGGGAGACTGGGGCCGGTGGTGGGTGATGGGTGATGAGTGATGGTGTGGTGTGGTGTGGTGTGGTGTGGTGTGGTGTTGTTAAGAGTTGATTTACGGCCAGCCAGCCAGCCAGCCAGCCAGCTGCAGCCAAGGCAGGGCAAGGCAAGGCAAGGCAAGGCAAGGCAGGCAGGCAGGCAGGCAGCAGGCAGGCAGGCAGGCAGGCAGGCAGGCAGCGCAGGCAGCCAGGCAGCCAACAGGCAGGCAGGCAGGCAGGCAGGCAGGCAGGCAGGCAGGCAGCAGCAGGCAGGCAGCAGGCAGGCAGGCAGGCAGGCAGGCAGGCAGCGGCAGCCAGGCAGGCCAGGCAGGCCAGGCAGCAGCCAGCCAGCCAGCCAGCCAGCCAGCCAGCCAGCCAGCCAGCCAGCCAGCCAGCCAGCCAGCCAGCCAGCCAGCCAGCCAGCCAGCCAGCCAGCCAGCCAGCCAGCCACTCCCACTTTGTATTTATATGCATTCAATTTATATTCAAACATTATATATGTTAAGGGCCTTGTTTTAGTGTTTATTTTAAAAATGACAAACATCGAGTCATTTTACCAGTCCTTTAGCGTTAACGGTGATGCATTTTAAAACTGAACATAAATCGCCTTTTCTGGATATATCAAATATCGAATCCGCTTAATGTGCCTACAATTCAATCATTCAAAAAATACATAATTTACATCAAGCCTTTTCATAGAACAGACAATAAGATTTGTACATGCAAAATAAAAAAAAAATCCTTTAAGTTATCAATACAATGTGAGAAAACTTTACTTTTATAACTAAAGTTGCACAATTATACCAACTCTATGGTGGCTGGGTTGTAAGGTGTGTGGCTGGTGTTTTGGAAGTCGCGAGTTCAAACGACCCAATGGGAATAATACTTTTTTTTTTTGCCATACAATCTTCCTAATACTATTATGTAGGTTTGTGTGTGTGTTTTTTTTATTCATTCTTTGGTTTTATAGATGACATACATATTGACTCCTTTTACCGGTCCTTAATTAGGCTCTGGGGAAGCAATGGTGGTGGTGGTGGTGGTGGTGGTGGTGCATTTAAAACTAAACCAAAAATCACCAGTTCTGGACGCGTCAAATATCATATCCGCTTAATGTGTCTACAACCTAATTACTTAAAACTACACTATTTAATTCATTCATATCATGTGCATATTGGTCATTATGCTCATACAACCGACATCAAAATTTATTTTCATTATTAGAATCATACATTTCATCAAGTAATACAGATACAAAGAGATTTTCTTTCTGAGAAGACCGTTAGTATTGGCTTGCAGGCAGGCAGGCAGGCAGGCATTTGAGGGTTATTATTTCGCCTGTTGATTGGGGGGAGGGTTGATGTGTTAGGGGGTTTTCGGTTAGATGTGGTGGTGGTGATTGGTGGTGGTGGTGATTGGTGGTGATTGGTGGTGATTGGTGGTGGTGGTGGTGGTGGTAGTAGGTGGGAGTTGGGGGTGGGGGGGTGGGGGGTGGGGAGGGAAGGGGGGGGAATGATGGTCTGTGGATTCCTTCTCCGTACCCTTTACATATAAGCAAAAATATGCCTTCTTGTGGGTATAGAAACATTAACACAAATTATATCAGTAACTGATATTGTAGCCTTTTAAACAGAAAAGATTTGTACATACAAATACTTTTTAATTATCATTTATTTGTGGAAATGGCATTTACGTCATTAAATTGATACCTCAGCATCAAGCTAGTGTCCTGCAGCAGTGGTCCAGTGGTAAAGTGTATATAAGTGATGCGTATTCTTGGAGTTGCGAGTTCAAACCCGGATTAAGCTATATATATATATATATATATATACAACATGTTTTGTTTTGGTTGTTTGTTTTTGTATAAAGCCTCACACAATATCTATATTAAGCGAGTTTGTTTTAAACATGACATACATATTAATTCATTTTACCAGGCCTTATTCCACACAACTCCGTGAATTTCCCGTGGAGCCAGCCATTCAAACAAAAACAAACGAAACAAAACAAAACAAAACAAAAAACATTATTGCCAACAGCATTTGGTGTTCCCAGGCGGTCACCCATCCAAGTACTAACCAAACCCAACGTTGCTTAACTTCGCTGATCGGACGAGAAGCGGTGTTCTCAACGTGGTGTGGCCGTTGGCATGAGACTGCCTACACATTGTGGCTAATAACCAACTCTTTTAAGTCATCGCGGCAGGATACGGACCTGCTTGTGGTGTCTTAATGGTAATTGTATCCTAACATATTTTTGTCTCCTTGGCATGGATATTTAACATCGTTTATTCAGTCTTGGGTTTATGTTCTTTCGCCATTTACAGACATTTTACATCTACCTACTTCCTCAGCCTGCCCTGCCAATTTCTAATGAATTTGTGGATTTTCTTTTGTAATACAAACATGTGTGTGCTCATCTGCTCTTCAGTTTTTATGATATTTGTCTCATCTGTCCTGCTTTATGATACTTTTACAAAGAACATGAACAAATGCTTCTATTTTAGAGAAGATATGGGATCCAGGTTTCGGAGCCGTAAAACCAACCGTCGTGATTGGTGGACGAGTTGCCAGGTTGCAGCTTCTGTACCGTGCCGGCACATAAATAGGTTCGGCTCAAGCGGCGGCAGCATCATTCCCCCGTGACTGTCTGAGCGTCTCTCATCACCTTGGTTGGTTCATCATCATCATGGTAGAAGCAAAGCCTACCAAGAAGGCTGCGGCTGCTGCTGCTGCTGTGGTGGCCACCACCAGGAAACCTCGCGTCCAGGTTGCTCACCCGAAAACTAGTCAAATGGTTCTAGCCGCGGTCGCAGCACTCAAAGACCGTAAGGGCTCGTCTCTACAAGCAATCAAGAAGTACGTTGTTGCCAACAACAAAGTCGAGGCTGCCAAGATCGCCATTTACATCCGAAGATTTCTCAAGAAAGCAGTGGCTGACGGCATTCTTGTTCAGACCAAGGGAAGTGGAGCTAGTGGATCATTCAAGCTGGCCGTAGCAGAGAAGAGGGCCGTTCTAACTCCCAAGAAAGCCACCACAACCAAGAAACCATCTACAGCAGCAAAGAAGGCCGTGGTAACTCCCAAGAAAGCCGCCACAAGCAACAAACCACCTACAGCCTTGAAAAAGAAGCAGCAGCAGCAGCTTGTTGTTGGGAACAAAAAGCCCAAAATAAAGAGAGCTTCAAAATCTCCCAAACCACCCAAGGCAAAGAAAGCTGTCAAAAAAACAACAAAGGCAAAATAAACGACGACATGCAAGCAGCATGAATACACATGACAATAAACATCCAGGCCTCCCCCCTCAGTGGAGGGGCCTCATATGATTCCAAAAAAGAGTTTAGTTTTGTAGACAAATAAATCATTACTTTTGGGGTAGATTTACTCTGTATATTATATATATATATATATATATATATATATATATATATATATATATATATATATATATATATATATATATATATATATATATATATATATATATATACATACATGGGTGAGGTGATATGGTACCAAAGTTTTGGGTAAGGTGATTGACATTTACACAAGATAAAACACGAACCAATGGGAATAAAAACATAAGAATGGAAGTAACTGCAGAAGGCCTATTGGCCCATAACACAAGCACTTCCTCTTGATGCTTCTATATTGGTTCAGAGTCTTGAAGCTATAATATATATATATATATATATATATATAATATATATATATATATATATATATAAATATATATATATATATATATATATATATATATATATATTATATATATAATATATACACACAAAACTAAATAGTCTTGTTAGACAAATTGCCCCTATTAGAGGCAAGTTGACTAACAAGCCGAATGACTGGCAATTGTTTTGAATTTGAGTTAAATCTAACATAGAAATGTAATCAAACCTAACCTAACCTATGCTAACCCAAGCTAAGCTAACCTAACCTAACCTAAGCTAACCCAAGCTAAGCTAAGCTAACCTAACCTAACCTAACCTAACCTAACCTAACGCTAATCTAACCTAACCTAACCCAGCAATTCATGATCTTAATATAATACTGTTAATTGGATAAACCAATTTGGAAAGAAATGTTCGAAAATAACAAAATTAACTGTGCTTGTTAGGAAAATTGGGCCTTGCATACTTGTCCCAATAGTGTGGTTCTCGCTTTTAGGTACGACATAAACGTATACCTAAGTTGAGAGAGAAAAAGATTCTCACTCAAACATGCATATCGATTGCCAGTCCTGAATTCTGGGTAAATATTCGTGTCCTCCCTTTTCATTTACCATCATTTGGATACTATCAAAACAGCTCTGAGAAGGATAAAATGAATAAAACGGGTAGCTCCCTCATGTAAAAAGGAAGAGTTGGGAAAGATCTCTCTCTCTCTCTCTCTCCCCCTCACACCCCCCCCCCCCCCACCAATGATCCTGCTCTGCTAGTATATAACGTAACAAACCTTCCCCCCCCCCTCCCCAATCAGAGTCCCTTTAAGCATGCGAGGATAAAAAATAGATTTCATAAGACCCAATGTGCTAGCTGATATCAAAACAATTTATGTTATCGTCTATTAAGCCCTTCAGTAAAAAAGTATAGGGACCTAATTAGGTCCCGTTTTGAGGTGGTGGTGGGTGGAATCGATGGATTAGCCAAGCTCTTATCCGCCGAATCCGTAGAGGGTACGACCCTGGCGCTTCAGAGCGTACACCACGTCCATGGCAGTGACGGTCTTCCTCTTGGCGTGTTCCGTGTAGGTTACAGCATCACGGATGACGTTCTCGAGGAACACCTTCAGGACGCCACGGGTCTCTTCGTAGATGAGACCCGAAATACGCTTGACGCCGCCACGACGAGCTAAGCGACGAATAGCGGGCTTGGTGATGCCCTGGATGTTGTCACGTAGCACCTTACGATGACGCTTGGCGCCACCCTTTCCGAGTCCCTTGCCTCCCTTGCCGCGTCCAGTCATGGTGTTGTAGTTGTGTGAATCGAATTGATCGAATGCCCGCACGATTTCCCGACTATATCCCATCAAGCGGACGTACTAGTAGCATTGCAACTCCTGCCTGCCCTTACTTTACGCTTGTGGTCGAGTAGACACGGCTTTCTCACAACGCTTTCAAAACTGCAGTTGCCTACTCGTCTGTTTCACGTCCCTGTGAAATGACTTTTGCACAAATCCAAAAAATAGAGCAAAATCAGCGATAATAGTGATTGAGGTGAGCCGCCTGTTGGCTGCAGCCAGAGGAAGGAGGGGAGGGGCAACGGGGTGACGTAGGCGAGTCGAGCAGCCAATGGCGCTCGAGCAAGCGCCTCGAGACGGCGTATATAAGCAAAAATTTTTCGGCGCCGGCCATCACAAACCACAGTTGTTCACCATGGCTCGCACCAAGCAGACTGCTCGCAAGTCCACGGGAGGCAAGGCTCCTCGTAAGCAGCTGGCCACCAAGGCAGCACGCAAGTCTGCTCCTGCCACAGGGGGTGTGAAGAAGCCTCACCGTTACAGGCCCGGAACGGTCGCCCTGCGTGAGATCCGTCGTTACCAGAAGAGCACCGAGTTGCTCATCAGGAAACTTCCCTTCCAGCGTCTGGTGCGCGAGATTGCCCAGGACTTCAAGACCGATCTTCGCTTCCAGTCGTCTGCCGTCATGGCTTTACAGGAGGCATCCGAGGCTTACCTGGTCGGTCTCTTCGAGGACACTAACCTCTGTGCCATCCACGCCAAGCGTGTCACCATCATGCCAAAGGACATTCAGCTTGCTCGCCGTATCCGTGGAGAGCGTGCATAAGCTAAATCGACCACCCTAGTATACACCAAACTCGGCCCTTCTCAGGGCCAAAATATCCTTCTAAGGAGATTTCAGACATTCCTAGCATCAGTCATATGAATTAACCTTCATCTACACATATAATAAATAAATAAATAAATAAACAAATACACTAATTTAGGTGTCATACATACACGTGATATCAATAAATCAAGTCATTTGTAGTACAACCTGTTCTCTTACAAACAAAACGCCGTCGCTTTTCGCTCTTATGCACTGTCAAGGATCACCCACCCCCCCCCCCCCCAAAATAAAAATTGTCATACTGTACTAGAAATAAAAGCAGCTTGTATAAGTGACATACTGTCCAGTCCTGTTTTATTCTGTTTTCGGTCCTCTGGCTTAATCTGTTAAGTTAGGAGATGACATTTTAAATTAACCGTTTTCTTGACATTTTCAAACCTAAGAGGGTGGCCTGCATAGTAATCCTAATGTGGAACATAACAATGAATCTCTAATCTCTAGAAAAAAGATACCGAGTGCTTATATGTGTTGAGAGAGAGAGAGAGAGAGAGAGAGAGAGAGAGAGAGAGAGAGAGAGAGAGAGAGAGAGAGAGAGAGAGAGAGAGAGAGAGAGAGAGACAGACAGACAGACAGACAGACAGACAGACAGACAGACAGACAGACAGACAGACAGACAGACAGACAGACAGACAGACAGACAGACAGACAGACAGAGACTGAGAGAGAGAAACACACACAGACAGTTTCATAAATATTCTCATTTTATAGCTATTTGCTTTCAGTGACAGAGGTTTTTGTTATAATAGTATTGGTGTCTAACACTCACAATCTCTTTAGAAATTAAAGTGTGGCTCCAATGGAGCCGAGTTTGTTGGTTTGAGGCCAAGCCACCACCACAGGGCAGTAAGTAAGCCGTTTACTTGGAGGAGGTGTACTTGGTGACGGCCTTAGTGCCCTCAGAGACGGCGTGCTTGGCCAGTTCTCCGGGCAACAGGAGCCTTACAGCCGTCTGGATCTCCCGACTGGTAATGGTGGAACGCTTGTTGTAGTGGGCCAGGCGAGAAGCCTCGGCGGCGATGCGCTCAAATGTCGTTCACGAACGAGTTCATGATCGACATGGCTTTGGAAGAGATACCAGTGTCGGGGTGGACCTGCTTCAGCACTTTGTAGATGTAGATGCTGTAGCTCTCCTTCCTCCTGCGCTTCTTTTTCTTATCGCCCTTGGCAATGGCCTTCTGGGCCTTTCCGGCCTTCTTGGCAGCCTTTCCAGATGCCTTGGGTGGCATGATGATGCTCGTGCTGGCTGGCGTTGCAGTACAATAATGAACTTTTGCGCGAGTCGAGCTTTCCTTTTATATCCCGCTCGCGACTCAGCTCAGAGCGGGTCGCGTGGCGGAGCGCGCTGATTGGTCAGTGGCGGACTCCCTTGATCCTGAGCGGGGTATATAACACGAAGCTCGATCTGCGGGCCGGCATTAAAACACCACAAACCCACAACAGCAGCAGCAATGTCAGGACGCGGCAAGGGAGGCAAAGTGAAGGGCAAGTCAAAGTCTCGCTCCAGCAGGGCCGGACTTCAGTTCCCCGTGGGCAGAATTCACCGTCTGCTGCGTAAGGGCAACTACGCCGAACGCGTCGGTGCTGGCGCTCCTGTCTACCTGGCAGCCGTCATGGAATACCTCGCTGCCGGAAGTTCTCGAGCTCGCCGGTAACGCCGCACGTGACAACAAGAGACCCGTAGCATCCCACGTCACTTGCAGTTGGCCATCCGCAACGACGAAGAACTCACAACAACTTCTGTCTGGCGTACCATTGCACAGGGAGTGTTTCTTCCAACATTCAGGCAGTTCTTTTGCCAAAGAAGACAGAGAAGTAAGCACTTCTGCCACCCACCGCGACAAATACCATAACCAGGCTCCATCCGGAGCCACACACACTTTAATAGAGAGATTCAAGTAGACAATCAACTTTCAAACATTAATATAACATTTATATTGATTTCATTTGGAATGTGTACATAACAAACAAACAAACAAAATTATAGGGGATATTCAGCATCACTTGGAATATTAACCAATCATATAAATCCAATATATATTTTATTTTTACTTTAAGCGAGGAATTCATATTCTATCCATTTTTAATCATACAATGAACAAAAGCAATTCTTCACTAGACGTAATGAATGATAAATGATCAAGGTTTTAATGTGTTTCTGATATATAATATATATAGATATATATATATATATATATATATATATATATTATATATATATATATATATATATATATATATTAATACTTGTGAACCAGAATATGTTTGAGCAGCAGCGATCGTGCCTGCCATTGGCCGAAGTGCAACAATTCAAATAATTTAAAGGGCCTGCTCGGGTATATAAGAGGCTGGGAGACTGGGGCCGGTGGTGGGTGATGGGTGATGAGTGATGGTGTGGTGTGGTGTGGTGTGGTGTGGTGTGGTGTTGTTAAGAGTTGATTTACGGCCAGCCAGCCAGCCAGCCAGCCAGCCAGCTGCAGCCAAGGCAGGGGCAAGGCAAGGCAAAGGCAAGGCAAGGCAAGGGCAGGCAGGCAGGCAGGCAGGCAGGCAGGCAGCAGGCAGGCAGGCAGCCAGGCAGCCAGGCAGCCAGACAGCAAGGGCAGGCAGGCAGGCAGGCAGGCAGGCAGGCAGGCAGGCAGGCAGGCAGGCAGCCAGGCAGGCAGGCAGGCAGGCAGGCAGGCAGGCAGCAGCAGGCAGGCAGCCAGGCAGGCAGGCAGGCAGGCAGGCAGGCAGGCCAGCCAGCCAGCCAGCCAGCCAGCCAGCCGCCAGCCATCCAGCCAGCCGCCAGCCAGCCAGCCAGCCAGCCAGCCAGCCAGCCACTCCCACTTTGTATTTATATGCATTCAATTTATATTCAAACATTATATATGTTAAGGGCCTTGTTTTAGTGTTTATTTTAAAAATGACAACATCGAGTCATTTTACCAGTCCTTTAGCGTTAACGGTGATGCATTTTAAAACTGAACATAAATCGCCTTTTCTGGATATATCAAATATCGAATCCGCTTAATGTGCCTACAATTCAATCATTCAAAAAATACATAATTTACATCAAGCCTTTTCATAGAACAGACAATAGATTTGTACATGCAAATAAAAAAAAAAATCCTTTAAGTTATCAATACAATGTGAGAAAACTTTACTTTTATAACTAAAGTTGCACAATTATACCAACTCTATGGTGGCTGGGTTGTAAGGTGTGTGGCTGGTGTTTTGGAAGTCGCGAGTTCAAACGACCCAATGGGAATAATACTTTTTTTTTTTTGCCATACAATCTTCCTATACTATTATGTAGGTTTGTGTGTGTGTTTTTTTTTTCATTCTTTGGTTTTATAGATGACATACATATTGACTCCTTTTACCGGTCCTTAATTAGGCTCTGGGGAAGCAATGGGGGGTGGTGGTGGTGGGGTGGTGGTGCATTTAAACTAAACCAAAAATCACCAGTTCTGGACGCGTCAAATATCATATCCGCTTAATGTGTCCTACAACCTAATTACTTAAAACTACACTATTTAATTCATTCATATCATGTGCATATTGGTCATTATGCTCATACAACCGACATCAAAATTTATTTTCATTATTAGAATCATACATTTCATCAAGTAATACAGATACAAAGAGATTTTCTTTCTGAGAAGACCGTTAGTATTGGCTTGCAGGCAGGCAGGCAGCAGGCATTTGAGGGTTATTATTTCGCCTGTTGATTGGGGGGAGGGTTGATGTGTTGGGGGTTTTCGGTTAGATGTGGTGGTGGTGATTGGTGGTGGTGGTGATTGGTGGTGATTGGTGGTGATTGGTGGTGGTGGTGGTGGTGGTAGGTGGGGGTGGGGGGTGGGGGGGGTGGGGGGGAGGGTGGGGGGAGGGAGGGGAGGGGATGATGGTCTGTGGATTCCTTCTCCGTACCCTTTACATATAAGCAAAAATATGCCTTCTTGTGGGTATAGAAACATTAACACAAATTATATCAGTAACTGATATTGTAGCCTTTTAAACAGAAAAGATTTGTACATACAAATACTTTTTAATTATCATTTATTTGTGGAAATGGCATTTACGTCATTAAATTGATACCTCAGCATCAAGCTAGTGTCCTGCAGCAGTGGTCCAGTGGTAAAGTGTATATAAGTGATGCGTATTCTTTTTGCGAGTTGGATTAAGCTATATATATATATATATATATATACAACATGTTTTGTTTTGGTTGTTTGTTTTTGTATAAAGCCTCACACAATATCTATATTAAGCGAGTTTGTTTTAAACATGACATACATATTAATTCATTTTACCAGGCCTTATTCCACACAACTCCGTGAATTTCCCGTGGAGCCAGCCATTCAAACAAAACAAACGAAACAAAACAAAACAAAACAAAAAACATTATTGCCAACAGCATTTGGTGTTCCCAGGCGGTCACCCATCCAAGTACTAACCAAACCCAACGTTGCTTAACTTCGCTGATCGGACGAGAAGCGGTGTTCTCAACGTGGTGTGGCCGTTGGCATGAGACTGCCTACACATTGTGGCTAATAACCAACTCTTTTAAGTCATCGCGGCAGGATACGGACCTGCTTGTGGTGTCTTAATGGTAATTGTATCCTAACATATTTTTGTCTCCTTGGCATGGATATTTAACATCGTTTATTCAGTCTTGGGTTTATGTTCTTTCGCCATTTACAGACATTTTACATCTACCTACTTCCTCAGCCTGCCCTGCCAATTTCTAATGAATTTGTGGATTTTCTTTTGTAATACAAACATGTGTGTGCTCATCTGCTCTTCAGTTTTTATGATATTTGTCTCATCTGTCCTGCTTTATGATACTTTTACAAAGAACATGAACAAATGCTTCTATTTTAGAGAAGATATGGGATCCAGGTTTCGGAGCCGTAAAACCAACCGTCGTGATTGGTGGACGAGTTGCCAGGTTGCAGCTTCTGTACCGTGCCGGCACATAAATAGGTTCGGCTCAAGCGGCGGCAGCATCATTCCCCCGTGACTGTCTGAGCGTCTCTCATCACCTTGGTTGGTTCATCATCATCATGGTAGAAGCAAAGCCTACCAAGAAGGCTGCGGCTGCTGCTGCTGCTGTGGTGGCCACCACCAGGAAACCTCGCGTCCAGGTTGCTCACCCGAAAAACTAGTCAAATGGTTCTAGCCGCGGTCGCAGCACTCAAAGACCGTAAGGGCTCGTCTCTACAAGCAATCAAGAAGTACGTTGTTGCCAACAACAAAGTCGAGGCTGCCAAGATCGCCATTTACATCCGAAGATTTCTCAAGAAAGCAGTGGCTGACGGCATTCTTGTTCAGACCAAGGGAAGTGGAGCTAGTGGATCATTCAAGCTGGCCGTAGCAGAGAAGAGGGCCGTTCTAACTCCCAAGAAAGCCACCACAACCAAGAAACCATCTACAGCAGCAAAGAAGGCCGTGGTAACTCCCAAGAAAGCCGCCACAAGCAACAAACCACCTACAGCCTTGAAAAAGAAGCAGCAGCAGCAGCTTGTTGTTGGGAACAAAAAGCCCAAAATAAAGAGAGCTTCAAAATCTCCCAAACCACCCAAGGCAAAGAAAGCTGTCAAAAAAACAACAAAGGCAAAATAAACGACGACATGCAAGCAGCATGAATACACATGACAATAAACATCCAGGCCTCCCCCCCTCAGTGGAGGGGCCTCATATGATTCCAAAAAAGAGTTTAGTTTTGTAGACAAATAAATCATTACTTTTGGGGTAGATTTACTCTGTATATTATATATATATATATATATATATATATATATATATATATATATATATATATATATATATATATATATATATATATATATATATATATATATACATACATACATGGGTGAGGTGATATGGTACCAAAGTTTTGGGTAAGGTGATTGACATTTACACAAGATAAAACACGAACCAATGGGAATAAAAACATAAGAATGGAAGTAACTGCAGAAGGCCTATTGGCCCATAACACAAGCACTTCCTCTTGATGCTTCTATATTGGTTCAGAGTCTTGAAGCTATAATAATATATATATATATATATATATATATATATATATATATATATATATATATATATATATATATATATATATATATATATACACACAAAACTAAATAGTCTTGTTAGACAAATTGCCCCTATTAGAGGCAAGTTGACTAACAAGCCGAATGACTGGCAATTGTTTTGAATTTGAGTTAAATCTAACATAGAAATGTAATCAAACCTAACCTAACCTATGCTAACCCAAGCTAAGCTAACCTAACCTAACCTAAGCTAACCCAAGCTAAGCTAAGCTAACCTAACCTAACCTAACCTAACCTAACCTAAGCTAATCTAACCTAACCTAACCCAGCAATTCATGATCTTAATATAATACTGTTAATTGGATAAACCAATTTGGAAAGAAATGTTCGAAAATAACAAAATTAACTGTGCTTGTTAGGAAAATTGGGCCTTGCATACTTGTCCCAATAGTGTGGTTCTCGCTTTTAGGTACGACATAAACGTATACCTAAGTTGAGAGAGAAAAGATTCTCACTCAAACATGCATATCGATTGCCAGTCCTGAATTCTGGGTAAATATTCGTGTCCTCCCTTTTCATTTACCATCATTTGGATACTATCAAAACAGCTCTGAGAAGGATAAAATGAATAAAACGGGTAGCTCCCTCATGTAAAAGGAAGAGTTGGGAAAGATCTCTCTCTCTCTCTCTCTCCCCCCCCTCACACCCCCCCCCCCCCCCCCCAATGATCCTGCTCTGCTAGTATATAACGTAACAAACCTTCCCCCCCCCCCTCCCCAATCAGAGTCCCTTTAAGCATGCGAGGATAAAAAATAGATTTCATAAGACCCAATGTGCTAGCTGATATCAAAACAATTTATGTTATCGTCTATTAAGCCCTTCAGTAAAAAAGTATAGGGACCTAATTAGGTCCCGTTTTGAGGTGGTGGTGGGTGGAATCGATGGATTAGCCAAGCTCTTATCCGCCGAATCCGTAGAGGGTACGACCCTGGCGCTTCAGAGCGTACACCACGTCCATGGCAGTGACGGTCTTCCTCTTGGCGTGTTCCGTGTAGGTTACAGCATCACGGATGACGTTCTCGAGGAACACCTTCAGGACGCCACGGGTCTCTTCGTAGATGAGACCCGAAATACGCTTGACGCCGCCACGACGAGCTAAGCGACGAATAGCGGGCTTGGTGATGCCCTGGATGTTGTCACGTAGCACCTTACGATGACGCTTGGCGCCACCCTTTCCGAGTCCCTTGCCTCCCTTGCCGCGTCCAGTCATGGTGTTGTAGTTGTGTGAATCGAATTGATCGAATGCCCGCACGATTTCCCGACTATATCCCATCAAGCGGACGTACTAGTAGCATTGCAACTCCTGCCTGCCCTTACTTTACGCTTGTGGTCGAGTAGACACGGCTTTCTCACAACGCTTTCAAAACTGCAGTTGCCTACTCGTCTGTTTCACGTCCCTGTGAAATGACTTTTGCACAAATCCAAAAAATAGAGCAAAATCAGCGATAATAGTGATTGAGGTGAGCCGCCTGTTGGCTGCAGCCAGAGGAAGGAGGGGAGGGGCAACGGGGTGACGTAGGCGAGTCGAGCAGCCAATGGCGCTCGAGCAAGCGCCTCGAGACGGCGTATATAAGCAAAAATTTTTCGGCGCCGGCCATCACAAACCACAGTTGTTCACCATGGCTCGCACCAAGCAGACTGCTCGCAAGTCCACGGGAGGCAAGGCTCCTCGTAAGCAGCTGGCCACCAAGGCAGCACGCAAGTCTGCTCCTGCCACAGGGGGTGTGAAGAAGCCTCACCGTTACAGGCCCGGAACGGTCGCCCTGCGTGAGATCCGTCGTTACCAGAAGAGCACCGAGTTGCTCATCAGGAAACTTCCCTTCCAGCGTCTGGTGCGCGAGATTGCCCAGGACTTCAAGACCGATCTTCGCTTCCAGTCGTCTGCCGTCATGGCTTTACAGGAGGCATCCGAGGCTTACCTGGTCGGTCTCTTCGAGGACACTAACCTCTGTGCCATCCACGCCAAGCGTGTCACCATCATGCCAAAGGACATTCAGCTTGCTCGCCGTATCCGTGGAGAGCGTGCATAAGCTAAATCGACCACCCTAGTATACACCAAACTCGGCCCTTCTCAGGGCCAAATATCCTTCTAAGGAGATTTCAGACATTCCTAGCATCAGTCATATGAATTAACCTTCATCTACACATATAATAAATAAATAAATAAATAACAAATACACTAATTTAGGTGTCATACATACACGTGATATCAATAAATCAAGTCATTTGTAGTACAACCTGTTCTCTTACAAACAAAACGCCGTCGCTTTTCGCTCTTATGCACTGTCAAGGATCACCCACCCCCCCCCCCCCCAAAATAAAAATTGTCATACTGTACTAGAAATAAAAGCAGCTTGTATAAGTGACATACTGTCCAGTCCTGTTTTATTCTGTTTTCGGTCCTCTGGCTTAATCTGTTAAGTTAGGAGATGACATTTTAAATTAACCGTTTTCTTGACATTTTCAAACCTAAGAGGGTGGCCTGCATAGTAATCCTAATGTGGAACATAACAATGAATCTCTAATCTCTAGAAAAAAGATACCGAGTGCTTATATGTGTTGAGAGAGAGAGAGAGAGAGAGAGAGAGAGAGAGAGAGAGAGAGAGAGAGAGAGAGAGAGAGAGAGAGAGAGAGAGAGAGAGAGAGAGACAGACAGACAGACAGACAGACAGACAGACAGACAGACAGACAGACAGACAGACAGACAACAGACAGACAGACAGACAGACAGACAGACAGACAGACAGAGACTGAGAGAGAGAAACACACACAGACAGTTTCATAAATATTCTCATTTTATAGCTATTTGCTTTCAGTGACAGAGGTTTTTGTTATAATAGTATTGGTGTCTAACACTCACAATCTCTTTAGAAATTAAAGTGTGGCTCCAATGGAGCCGAGTTTGTTGGTTTGAGGCCAAGCCACCACCACAGGGCAGTAAGTAAGCCGTTTACTTGGAGGAGGTGTACTTGGTGACGGCCTTAGTGCCCTCAGAGACGGCGTGCTTGGCCAGTTCTCCGGGCAACAGGAGCCTTACAGCCGTCTGGATCTCCCGACTGGTAATGGTGGAACGCTTGTTGTAGTGGGCCAGGCGAGAAGCCTCGGCGGCGATGCGCTCAAAGATGTCGTTCACGAACGAGTTCATGATCGACATGGCTTTGGAAGAGATACCAGTGTCGGGGTGGACCTGCTTCAGCACTTTGTAGATGTAGATGCTGTAGCTCTCCTTCCTCCTGCGCTTCTTTTTCTTATCGCCCTTGGCAATGGCCTTCTGGGCCTTTCCGGCCTTCTTGGCAGCCTTTCCAGATGCCTTGGGTGGCATGATGATGCTCGTGCTGGCTGGCGTTGCAGTACAATAATGAACTTTTGCGCGAGTCGAGCTTTCCTTTTATATCCCGCTCGCGACTCAGCTCAGAGCGGGTCGCGTGGCGGAGCGCGCTGATTGGTCAGTGGCGGACTCCCTTGATCCTGAGCGGGGTATATAACACGAAGCTCGATCTGCGGGCCGGCATTATGTCCACCCTTCCTGAAACACTCCCACATCAGATCGTCCTCAAAGCTATCACAAACTCCCTTGCCATACGGAACCCCATCCGCCCTAGGAAATTTCGCTTCAAACATCGCAGCCCCACAACAATATATTCCACACAACGCTGCACCAAGAGGCCTAGGCCGAACAGCCGAACCCCATCCCCTGTGGACGGAGCAAGGGCAAGCAACCCCCACAACTCTTCACCAGAGAGCGACTCTAGCACCACGGATGTCGACATCATGAACAGCAGTGACACCGAGGACCCCCCAATGGCACAGCAACGTATGGTAAACCCCAAACCCAACCAATCCCCGACCGGAACCAGGAACAAGACACCTGGCTCAACAGCTTTACCCCCCTCCTCCACAAACAGAAGCGACCAAACCGAATGTAACAACATTGGCACTACAGCCAAACAAACACTTCCGTCTCATAGTCAATAATGGGGATCACAATCCTTCAGGTGAACATCAGACACTTCTTCAACAACAGATACCTTCTCACTCTGGAAGTAGCCAGACTTAACCCAGATGTAATCTTACTCAATGAAACAGCGGCCAGACAGGACCAGCACATCTCCATCTGGGGATATTCCACCAGGGAAGTCAACAGGGGTAGGTTCAGTGGGGTGGCAATACTAATAAGAAGAGGACTCTCCTACCGCCCCATCCTCGTAGAAGACGACAACTTTCTTGCAATAGAACTCACCACTTCACACGGCCCCCTCATCGTCTGCACCGCATATCTACCACCTAGACTGGCCTACCTCCCCTCCATCCCTCTGAACAAGCTGCTCGACAGGAATCTCCCCACTATCATCGCAGGAGACCTGAATGCCCACCATCAGGCCTTATTCAACGCACCTGCCAGGCCAGACCTCAAGGGCAGGCAGCTCTTCAATCTAATGCAAAACCGGGACCTCTCCTTCCAAGGCCCCCACTTTAAGACGTTCTTTGCGGGCAACCAGAGGGGCACCCCTGACATAGTGCTGACCAACAGAGATTGTGACCTGTTCCACTGCAGAGTAACCCCAGGCAAGAACGTGGGGTCGGACCACATCCCTGTGGTCACATCCCTCCAAGCAGCCCCCTTCAGATATGTGGCACCACCCAGGCCCAGACTGGGAACCATACGTGCCCGTGAATATGACACCTTCCTTGCTGACGACCCCATCATTGAGTTCGAGAACCTCCCAACCCAAACAATCGACCAAGCAGTAAACACCATCCACAACCGGATCCAGCTTGCAACCGAGGCCACTTGTGAAATATCCACCACAAGGACTTACCACCAATATAAGCCGACCCGAGAAATCAGAGGCAAAATGAATGAGTACCAGCGAGCCTGCCAAAGCCACTACCAAACTGGCCAGCCACCAGCGTTGACCCTACAAACACTCAGAAGGGAAACCATAGACCTTACGCTGACCCACAAGAGCCACATTTGGGGAACCCTGGTGAGACAGGCCAACCAGTACAAAAGGGAGCCGGCTACTTTCTGGCGCAAGATCAGACAGCTCCTGGGATCAGTTAACCCCAGCCTCACCCACCTTGTACACACATTCCTTGACGAAGATGAAGAGGAGCAGCAAGAAAAAATAGAAGACCCACAGGATCAGGCTGACCTCATGGGCGCAGTCTGGAAAAAGACACTCACAGCTTCAAACAGCAGAGCCTTCAACAACACTCACTTTGAACGTGTCAACCAATGGACAACAGAAAATGCCGCCTCCCTTAACAGCACCCCTCTGATTGACCTGACAACCCTAGAAGACGACCACCCTCTAACAAGACCCATAACTATGCTAGAGATGAGAGGAGTCATCAAAAGCACCAGAGATAAGGCCCCTGGACCATCAGGGATCAAAGCGCTGCAGATCAAACTTCTACCAGGCAATCTTATGCAATCCATACTCAACCTATTCAACGCTATGCTGGCATCGGGTCACATTCCTGTAGCATTCAAGTCAGCCAAGATGATATTCATTCCCAAACCCAAGAAAGACCCCCACCAACCTGGCAACTACCGACCAATCTCCCTCTTAGACACGATAGGCAAGTGCTTTGAAAAAATCATGTCAAACCGTCTTAACTACTACATGGAGTACAACAACCTCTTCACAGAAAAGCAGTTTGGCTTTCGAGCACATAGATCAACCCAGCACGCAATTAACATCATCTACGACGCCGTAAGCTCAATTCGAAAGCAAAAACAGGTAGCTTTGATTGCAACGAGGGACGTACACAAGGCCTTCGACAGCCTGTGGCACGATGGTCTTGTGTACAAATTAGCAGACTTACCAGCGCAAAACTGGACCCTCCTCAGGCTGATCAGAAATTTCCTTAAGAATAGGCAAGTTACCCCCAGCTTCAAGGCAAAAGAGGCCGCAGCCTTCACCCCAACAGCTGGAGTCCCCCAAGGATCATGCTTGAGCCCGGTTCTCTTCAACATCTTTGTAAATGACCTACCCCAACCAGAGTATAGGGACACCATTATCGTACAATTTGCGGACGACGTAACACACGTAATAACATCTAACCCTAGCATCCAAGCGGCCAAGCATGCAACTGTAACCCGTAAGGCAAACGTAGAACTAGCAAGGACTGCTAACTGGGAAAGGAAATGGAGGATCACCACTAACCCAGAAAAGATCCAATTAAGCACTGTCGGCTGTATGGCCTTCTCTATTGAAAATGAGGGGGGAATAAGAATCAGGGGTGATCCCATAGCCATCTCAAACTCCAACACAGTGCTCGGTTACAACTTCAACAGGCTACTCAACTCCTCCCAGTACGTATCCCAGAAGACAGCGATGGCCCGGGGCTCACTGGAGAGGCTCTTCCGTTTCAACCAAGCCCCATCCCACATCAAGCTCCACCTGTACAGAATGATCATAAGGCCTAGCTTGGAATACCCCTACGTTCCCCTGAACCTCACCAACAAATCCAACATGTTGAAGATTCAACGAGTACAAAACAAAGCACTTCGCTTTGCAGAGGGCCTGACTCTGAGGGACAGGGTAAGAACTGACCTGATCCATGAGACGCTCAACATGAAGCCAATGAACATTAGGCTCAGCTACCTGGCCAGAAGACAGCTGTACCGTATGAAGAACATGTATGTCCCAGACCCAGAAGATCCCTTCGTATCAGAAAACACCACCAGCGACTACGAGATCCACGAACCACCACACAGAACCAGAAGAATCACTCTCCAACAAAAAGTGATCAGACATATCCATGATGAGGCCTTCCCAAGCCTCAGATACTAAGCGGTCTGCCAGACGATCCAGATGAGTGGCCCATCCCGGACCCAATCTACACCAATGAAGAATAAAGAAAGAAAAAAAAAAAAAATAACAAAATAAAAAAATAAAATAAAAAAAATAAAAAAATAAAAAATAAATAAAAAAAAAAAAAAAAAAAAAATAATAAAAAAAAAAAAAAAAAAAAATATATAAATAAATAAAAACACCTACAAAAAAAATATAAAACCAAAAAAACCATTTGTCGTGGCGGCAGAAGTGTAACTACCCTGATGTTTCTAAGATTAGCCTCCTTCAGCCAACTCCATCGGCTCTAGTGCTTTAGGACACCAACAAGGTCACAAACACTAGCCCCCCCAGCCAATGTACTGACAACCCAACATAACACATACGCAAACAAACAACACATACAAAATGTCAACCCATGTGGACAGGCCACCGAACTTTCAAACCTCCTCTCTCTCTACACCCGCATCCTCTTCCTGAATTTCATCTCCCCATCCCTCTACCTCCCCCATCCTTTCCATTCCCTATGGACATCAATCCAATCCCCCGGCATTAAACACCACAAACCCACAACAGCAGCAGCAATGTCAGGACGCGGCAAGGGAGGCAAAGTGAAGGGCAAGTCAAAGTCTCGCTCCAGCAGGGCCGGACTTCAGTTCCCCGTGGGCAGAATTCACCGTCTGCTGCGTAAGGGCAACTACGCCGAACGCGTCGGTGCTGGCGCTCCTGTCTACCTGGCAGCCGTCATGGAATACCTCGCTGCCGAAGTTCTCGAGCTCGCCGGTAACGCCGCACGTGACAACAAGAAGACCCGTATCATCCCACGTCACTTGCAGTTGGCCATCCGCAACGACGAAGAACTCAACAAACTTCTGTCTGGCGTAACCATTGCACAGGGAGGTGTTCTTCCAAACATTCAGGCAGTTCTTTTGCCAAAGAGACAGAGAAGAAGTAAGCACTTCTGCCACCCACCGCGACAAATACCATAACCAGGCTCCATCCGGAGCCACACACACTTTAATAGAGAGATTCAAGTAGACAATCAACTTTCAAACATTAATAATAACATTTATATTGATTTCATTTGGAATGTGTACATAACAAACAAACAAAACAAAATTATAGGGGATATTCAGCATCACTTGGAATATTAACCAATCATATAAATCCAATATATATTTTATATTTTACTTTAAGCGAGGAATTCATATTCTATCCATTTTTAATCATACAAATGAACAAAAGCAATTCTTCACTAGACGTAATGAATGAATAAATGATCAAGGTTTTAATGTGTTTCATGAATATATATATATATATAATATATATAATATATTATATATATATTAATATATATATATATATATATATATATATATATATTATATATATTATATATTATAATACTGTGAACCAGAATATGTTTGAGCAGCAGCGATCGTGCCTGCCATTGGCCGAAGTGCAACAATTCAAATAATTTAAAGGGCCTGCTCGGGTATATAAGAGAGCTGGGAGACTGGGGCCGGTGGTGGGTGATGGGTGATGAGTGATGGTGTGGTGTGGTGTGGTGTGGTGTGGTGTTGTTAAGAGTTGATTTACGGCCAGCCAGCCAGCCAGCCAGCCAGCCAGCTGCAGCCAAGGCAGGCAAGGCAAGGCAAGGCAAGGCAAGGCAGGCAGCAGGCAGGCAGGCAGGCAGGCAGGCAGGCAGGCAGGCAGGCAGGCAGCCAGGCAGCCAGGCAGCCAGACAGGCAGGCAGGCAGGCAGGCAGGCAGGCAGGCAGGCAGGCAGGCAGGCAGCAGGCAGGCAGGCAGGCAGGCAGGCAGGCAGGCAGGCAGGCAGCCAGGCAGCCAGGCAGCAGGCAGGCAGGCAGCAGGCAGCCAGCCAGCCAGCCAGCCAGCCAGCCAGCCAGCCAGCCAGCAGCCAGCCAGCCAGCCAGCCACCAGCCAGCCAGCCAGCCAGCCAGCCAGCCAGCCAGCCAGCCACTCCACTTTGTATTTATATGCATTCAATTTATATTCAAACATTATATATGTTAAGGGCCTTGTTTTAGTGTTTATTTTAAAAATGACAAACGAGTCATTTTACCAGTCCTTTAGCGTTAACGGTGATGCATTTTAAAACTGAACATAAATCGCCTTTTCTGGATATATCAAATATCGAATCCGCTTAATGTGCCTACAATTCAATCATTCAAAAAATACATAATTTACATCAAGCCTTTTCATAGAACAGACAATAAGATTTGTACATGCAAAATAAAAAAAAATCCTTTAAGTTATCAATACAATGTGAGAAAACTTTACTTTTATAACTAAAGTTGCACAATTATACCAACTCTATGGTGGCTGGGTTGTAAGGTGTGTGGCTGGTGTTTTGGAAGTCGCGAGTTCAAACGACCCAATGGGAATAATACTTTTTTTTTTTGCCATACAATCTTCCTAATACTATTATGTAGGTTTGTGTGTGTGTTTTTTTTATTCTTTGGTTTTATAGATGACATACATATTGACTCCTTTTACCGGTCCTTAATTAGGCTCTGGGGAAGCAATGGTGGTGGTGGTGGTGGTGGTGGTGTGCATTTAAAACTAAACCAAAAATCACCAGTTCTGGACGCGTCAAATATCATATCCGCTTAATGTGTCTACAACCTAATTACTTAAAACTACACTATTTAATTCATTCATATCATGTGCATATTGGTCATTATGCTCATACAACCGACATCAAAATTTATTTTCATTATTAGAATCATACATTTCATCAAGTAATACAGATACAAAGAGATTTTCTTTCTGAGAAGACCGTTAGTATTGGCTTGCAGGCAGGCAGGCAGGCAGGCATTTGAGGGTTATTATTTCGCCTGTTGATTGGGGGGAGGGTTGATGTGTTAGGGGGTTTTCGGTTAGATGTGGTGGTGGTGATTGGTGGTGGTGGTGATTGGTGGTGATTGGTGGTGATTGGTGGTGGTGGTGGTGGTGGTAGTAGGTGGGAGTTGGGGGGGGGGGGGGGGGGGGGGGGGTGGGGAGGGAAGGGGAGGGGAATGATGGTCTGTGGATTCCTTCTCCGTACCCTTTACATATAAGCAAAAATATGCCTTCTTGTGGGTATAGAAACATTAACACAAATTATATCAGTAACTGATATTGTAGCCTTTTAAACAGAAAAGATTTGTACATACAAATACTTTTTAATTATCATTTATTTGTGGAAATGGCATTTACGTCATTAAATTGATACCTCAGCATCAAGCTAGTGTCCTGCAGCAGTGGTCCAGTGGTAAAGTGTATATAAGTGATGCGTATTCTTGGAGTTGCGAGTTCAAACCCGGATTAAGCTATATATATATATATATATATATACAACATGTTTTGTTTTGGTTGTTTGTTTTTGTATAAAGCCTCACACAATATCTATATTAAGCGAGTTTGTTTTAAACATGACATACATATTAATTCATTTTACCAGGCCTTATTCCACACAACTCCGTGAATTTCCCGTGGAGCCAGCCATTCAAACAAAAACAAACGAAACAAAACAAAACAAAACAAAAAACATTATTGCCAACAGCATTTGGTGTTCCCAGGCGGTCACCCATCCAAGTACTAACCAAACCCAACGTTGCTTAACTTCGCTGATCGGACGAGAAGCGGTGTTCTCAACGTGGTGTGGCCGTTGGCATGAGACTGCCTACACATTGTGGCTAATAACCAACTCTTTTAAGTCATCGCGGCAGGATACGGACCTGCTTGTGGTGTCTTAATGGTAATTGTATCCTAACATATTTTTGTCTCCTTGGCATGGATATTTAACATCGTTTATTCAGTCTTGGGTTTATGTTCTTTCGCCATTTACAGACATTTTACATCTACCTACTTCCTCAGCCTGCCCTGCCAATTTCTAATGAATTTGTGGATTTTCTTTTGTAATACAAACATGTGTGTGCTCATCTGCTCTTCAGTTTTTATGATATTTGTCTCATCTGTCCTGCTTTATGATACTTTTACAAAGAACATGAACAAATGCTTCTATTTTAGAGAAGATATGGGATCCAGGTTTCGGAGCCGTAAAACCAACCGTCGTGATTGGTGGACGAGTTGCCAGGTTGCAGCTTCTGTACCGTGCCGGCACATAAATAGGTTCGGCTCAAGCGGCGGCAGCATCATTCCCCCGTGACTGTCTGAGCGTCTCTCATCACCTTGGTTGGTTCATCATCATCATGGTAGAAGCAAAGCCTACCAAGAAGGCTGCGGCTGCTGCTGCTGCTGTGGTGGCCACCACCAGGAAACCTCGCGTCCAGGTTGCTCACCCGAAAACTAGTCAAATGGTTCTAGCCGCGGTCGCAGCACTCAAAGACCGTAAGGGCTCGTCTCTACAAGCAATCAAGAAGTACGTTGTTGCCAACAACAAAGTCGAGGCTGCCAAGATCGCCATTTACATCCGAAGATTTCTCAAGAAAGCAGTGGCTGACGGCATTCTTGTTCAGACCAAGGGAAGTGGAGCTAGTGGATCATTCAAGCTGGCCGTAGCAGAGAAGAGGGCCGTTCTAACTCCCAAGAAAGCCACCACAACCAAGAAACCATCTACAGCAGCAAAGAAGGCCGTGGTAACTCCCAAGAAAGCCGCCACAAGCAACAAACCACCTACAGCCTTGAAAAGAAGCAGCAGCAGCAGCTTGTTGTTGGGAACAAAAAGCCCAAAATAAAGAGAGCTTCAAAATCTCCCAAACCACCCAAGGCAAAGAAAGCTGTCAAAAAAACAACAAAGGCAAAAAAACGACGACATGCAAGCAGCATGAATACACATGACAATAAACATCCAGGCCTCCCCCCTCAGTGGAGGGGCCTCATATGATTCCAAAAAAGTTTAGTTTTGTAGACAAATAAATCATTACTTTTGGGGTAGATTTACTCTGTATATTATATATATATATATATATATATATATATATATATATATATATATATATATATATATATATATATATATATATATATATATATATATATATATATATACATACATACATGGGTGAGGTGATATGGTACCAAAGTTTTGGGTAAGGTGATTGACATTTACACAAGATAAAACACGAACCAATGGGAATAAAAACATAAGAATGGAAGTAACTGCAGAAGGCCTATTGGCCCATAACACAAGCACTTCCTCTTGATGCTTCTATATTGGTTCAGAGTCTTGAAGCTATAATAATATATATATATATATATATATATATATATATATTATATATATATATATATATATATATATATATATATATATATATATATATATATATATACACAAAACTAAATAGTCTTGTTAGACAAATTGCCCCTATTAGAGGCAAGTTGACTAACAAGCCGAATGACTGGCAATTGTTTTGAATTTGAGTTAAATCTAACATAGAAATGTAATCAAACCTAACCTAACCTATGCTAACCCAAGCTAAGCTAACCTAACCTAACCTAAGCTAACCCAAGCTAAGCTAAGCTAACCTAACCTAACCTAACCTAACCTAACCTAAGCTAATCTAACCTAACCTAACCCAGCAATTCATGATCTTAATATAATACTGTTAATTGGATAAACCAATTTGGAAAGAAATGTTCGAAAATAACAAAATTAACTGTGCTTGTTAGGAAAATTGGGCCTTGCATACTTGTCCCAATAGTGTGGTTCTCGCTTTTAGGTACGACATAAACGTATACCTAAGTTGAGAGAGAAAAAGATTCTCACTCAAACATGCATATCGATTGCCAGTCCTGAATTCTGGGTAATATTCGTGTCCTCCCTTTTCATTTACCATCATTTGGATACTATCAAAACAGCTCTGAGAAGGATAAAATGAATAAAACGGGTAGCTCCCTCATGTAAAAAGGAAGAGTTGGGAAAGATCTCTCTCTCTCTCTCTCTCCCCCTCACACCCCCCCCCCCCCCCCACCAATGATCCTGCTCTGCTAGTATATAACGTAACAAACCTTCCCCCCCCCCTCCCCAATCAGAGTCCCTTTAAGCATGCGAGGATAAAAAATAGATTTCATAAGACCCAATGTGCTAGCTGATATCAAAACAATTTATGTTATCGTCTATTAAGCCCTTCAGTAAAAAAGTATAGGGACCTAATTAGGTCCCGTTTTGAGGTGGTGGTGGGTGGAATCGATGGATTAGCCAAGCTCTTATCCGCCGAATCCGTAGAGGGTACGACCCTGGCGCTTCAGAGCGTACACCACGTCCATGGCAGTGACGGTCTTCCTCTTGGCGTGTTCCGTGTAGGTTACAGCATCACGGATGACGTTCTCGAGGAACACCTTCAGGACGCCACGGGTCTCTTCGTAGATGAGACCCGAAATACGCTTGACGCCGCCACGACGAGCTAAGCGACGAATAGCGGGCTTGGTGATGCCCTGGATGTTGTCACGTAGCACCTTACGATGACGCTTGGCGCCACCCTTTCCGAGTCCCTTGCCTCCCTTGCCGTCCATGGTGTTGTAGTTGTGTGAATCGAATTGATCGAATGCCCGCACGATTTCCCGACTATATCCCATCAAGCGGACGTACTAGTAGCATTGCAACTCCTGCCTGCCCTTACTTTACGCTTGTGGTCGAGTAGACACGGCTTTCTCACAACGCTTTCAAAACTGCAGTTGCCTACTCGTCTGTTTCACGTCCCTG
Organism: Procambarus clarkii; assembly: GCF_040958095.1. Taxonomy (NCBI): domain Eukaryota; kingdom Metazoa; phylum Arthropoda; class Malacostraca; order Decapoda; family Cambaridae; genus Procambarus; species Procambarus clarkii. The sequence continues at coordinate 35,102 of NW_027189534.1, read as the reverse complement.
TGAAATGACTTTTGCACAAATCCAAAAAATAGAGCAAAATCAGCGATAATAGTGATTGAGGTGAGCCGCCTGTTGGCTGCAGCCAGAGGAAGGAGGGGAGGGGCAACGGGGTGACGTAGGCGAGTCGAGCAGCCAATGGCGCTCGAGCAAGCGCCTCGAGACGGCGTATATAAGCAAAAATTTTTCGGCGCCGGCCATCACAAACCACAGTTGTTCACCATGGCTCGCACCAAGCAGACTGCTCGCAAGTCCACGGGAGGCAAGGCTCCTCGTAAGCAGCTGGCCACCAAGGCAGCACGCAAGTCTGCTCCTGCCACAGGGGGTGTGAAGAAGCCTCACCGTTACAGGCCCGGAACGGTCGCCCTGCGTGAGATCCGTCGTTACCAGAAGAGCACCGAGTTGCTCATCAGGAAACTTCCCTTCCAGCGTCTGGTGCGCGAGATTGCCCAGGACTTCAAGACCGATCTTCGCTTCCAGTCGTCTGCCGTCATGGCTTTACAGGAGGCATCCGAGGCTTACCTGGTCGGTCTCTTCGAGGACACTAACCTCTGTGCCATCCACGCCAAGCGTGTCACCATCATGCCAAAGGACATTCAGCTTGCTCGCCGTATCCGTGGAGAGCGTGCATAAGCTAAATCGACCACCCTAGTATACACCAAACTCGGCCCTTCTCAGGGCCAAAATATCCTTCTAAGGAGATTTCAGACATTCCTAGCATCAGTCATATGAATTAACCTTCATCTACACATATAATAAATAAATAAATAAATAAACAAATACACTAATTTAGGTGTCATACATACACGTGATATCAATAAATCAAGTCATTTGTAGTACAACCTGTTCTCTTACAAACAAAACGCCGTCGCTTTTCGCTCTTATGCACTGTCAAGGATCACCCCCCCCCCCCCCCCAAAATAAAAATTGTCATACTGTACTAGAAATAAAAGCAGCTTGTATAAGTGACATACTGTCCAGTCCTGTTTTATTCTGTTTTCGGTCCTCTGGCTTAATCTGTTAAGTTAGGAGATGACATTTTAAATTAACCGTTTTCTTGACATTTTCAAACCTAAGAGGGTGGCCTGCATAGTAATCCTAATGTGGAACATAACAATGAATCTCTAATCTCTAGAAAAAAGATACCGAGTGCTTATATGTGTTGAGAGAGAGAGAGAGAGAGAGAGAGAGAGAGAGAGAGAGAGAGAGAGAGAGAGAGAGAGAGAGAGAGAGAGAGAGAGAGAGAGAGAGAGACAGACAGACAGACAGACAGACAGACAGACAGACAGACAGACAGACAGACAGACAGACAGACAGACAGACAGAGACAGACAGACAGACAGACAGACAGAGACTGAGAGAGAGAAACACACACAGACAGTTTCATAAATATTCTCATTTTATAGCTATTTGCTTTCAGTGACAGAGGTTTTTGTTATAATAGTATTGGTGTCTAACACTCACAATCTCTTTAGAAATTAAAGTGTGGCTCCAATGGAGCCGAGTTTGTTGGTTTGAGGCCAAGCCACCACCACAGGGCAGTAAGTAAGCCGTTTACTTGGAGGAGGTGTACTTGGTGACGGCCTTAGTGCCCTCAGAGACGGCGTGCTTGGCCAGTTCTCCGGGCAACAGGAGCCTTACAGCCGTCTGGATCTCCCGACTGGTAATGGTGGAACGCTTGTTGTAGTGGGCCAGGCGAGAAGCCTCGGCGGCGATGCGCTCAAAGATGTCGTTCACGAACGAGTTCATGATCGACATGGCTTTGGAAGAGATACCAGTGTCGGGGTGGACCTGCTTCAGCACTTTGTAGATGTAGATGCTGTAGCTCTCCTTCCTCCTGCGCTTCTTTTTCTTATCGCCCTTGGCAATGGCCTTCTGGGCCTTTCCGGCCTTCTTGGCAGCCTTTCCAGATGCCTTGGGTGGCATGATGATGCTCGTGCTGGCTGGCGTTGCAGTACAATAATGAACTTTTGCGCGAGTCGAGCTTTCCTTTTATATCCCGCTCGCGACTCAGCTCAGAGCGGGTCGCGTGGCGGAGCGCGCTGATTGGTCAGTGGCGGACTCCCTTGATCCTGAGCGGGGTATATAACACGAAGCTCGATCTGCGGGCCGGCATTAAAACACCACAAACCCACAACAGCAGCAGCAATGTCAGGACGCGGCAAGGGAGGCAAAGTGAAGGGCAAGTCAAAGTCTCGCTCCAGCAGGGCCGGACTTCAGTTCCCCGTGGGCAGAATTCACCGTCTGCTGCGTAAGGGCAACTACGCCGAACGCGTCGGTGCTGGCGCTCCTGTCTACCTGGCAGCCGTCATGGAATACCTCGCTGCCGAAGTTCTCGAGCTCGCCGGTAACGCCGCACGTGACAACAAGAAGACCCGTATCATCCCACGTCACTTGCAGTTGGCCATCCGCAACGACGAAGAACTCAACAAACTTCTGTCTGGCGTAACCATTGCACAGGGAGGTGTTCTTCCAAACATTCAGGCAGTTCTTTTGCCAAAGAAGACAGAGAAGAAGTAAGCACTTCTGCCACCCACCGCGACAAATACCATAACCAGGCTCCATCCGGAGCCACACACACTTTAATAGAGAGATTCAAGTAGACAATCAACTTTCAAACATTAATAATAACATTTATATTGATTTCATTTGGAATGTGTACATAACAAACAAACAAAACAAAATTATAGGGGATATTCAGCATCACTTGGAATATTAACCAATCATATAAATCCAATATATATTTTATATTTTACTTTAAGCGAGGAATTCATATTCTATCCATTTTTAATCATACAAATGAACAAAAGCAATTCTTCACTAGACGTAATGATGAATAAATGATCAAGGTTTTAATGTGTTTCATGAATATATATATATATATATATATATATATATATATATATATATATATATATATATATATATTATATATATTATATATATATATTTAATACTTGTGAACCAGAATATGTTTGAGCAGCAGCGATCGTGCCTGCCATTGGCCGAAGTGCAACAATTCAAATAATTTAAAGGGCCTGCTCGGGTATATAAGAGAGGCTGGGAGACTGGGGCCGGTGGTGGGTGATGGGTGATGAGTGATGGTGTGGTGTGGTGTGGTGTGGTGTGTGTGGTGTTGTTAAGAGTTGATTTACGGCCAGCCAGCCAGCCAGCCAGCCAGCCAGCTGCAGCCAAGGCAGGGCAAGGCAAGGCAAGGCAAGGCAAGGCAAGGCAGGCAGGCAGAGGCAGGCAGGCAGCAGGCAGGCAGGCAGGCAGGCAGGCAGCCAGGCAGCCAGGCAGCCAGACAGGCAGGCAGGCAGGCAGGCAGGCAGGCAGGCAGGCAGGCAGGCAGGCAGGCAGGCAGGCAGGCAGCCAGGCAGGCAGCAGGCAGGCAGCAGGCAGGCAGGCAGGCAGGCAGCCAGGCAGCCAGCAGCAGGCAGGCAGCCAGCCAGCCAGCCAGCCAGCCAGCCAGCCAGCCAGCCAGCCAGCCAGCCAGCCAGCCAGCCAGCCAGCCAGCCAGCCACTCCCACTTTGTATTTATATGCATTCAATTTATATTCAAACATTATATATGTTAAGGGCCTTGTTTTAGTGTTTATTTTAAAAATGACAAACATCGAGTCATTTTACCAGTCCTTTAGCGTTAACGGTGATGCATTTTAAAACTGAACATAAATCGCCTTTTCTGGATATATCAAATATCGAATCCGCTTAATGTGCCTACAATTCAATCATTCAAAAAATACATAATTTACATCAAGCCTTTTCATAGAACAGACAATAAGATTTGTACATGCAAAATAAAAAAAAATCCTTTAAGTTATCAATACAATGTGAGAAAACTTTACTTTTATAACTAAAGTTGCACAATTATACCAACTCTATGGTGGCTGGGTTGTAAGGTGTGTGGCTGGTGTTTTGGAAGTCGCGAGTTCAAACGACCCAATGGGAATAATACTTTTTTTTTTTGCCATACAATCTTCCTAATACTATTATGTAGGTTTGTGTGTGTGTTTTTTTTATTCATTCTTTGGTTTTATAGATGACATACATATTGACTCCTTTTACCGGTCCTTAATTAGGCTCTGGGGAAGCAATGGTGGTGGTGGTGGTGGTGGTGGTGCATTTAAAACTAAACCAAAAATCACCAGTTCTGGACGCGTCAAATATCATATCCGCTTAATGTGTCTACAACCTAATTACTTAAAACTACACTATTTAATTCATTCATATCATGTGCATATTGGTCATTATGCTCATACAACCGACATCAAAATTTATTTTCATTATTAGAATCATACATTTCATCAAGTAATACAGATACAAAGAGATTTTCTTTCTGAGAAGACCGTTAGTATTGGCTTGCAGGCAGGCAGGCAGGCAGGCATTTGAGGGTTATTATTTCGCCTGTTGATTGGGGGGAGGGTTGATGTGTTAGGGGGTTTTCGGTTAGATGTGGTGGTGGTGATTGGTGTGGTGGTGATTGGTGGTGATTGGTGGTGATTGGTGGTGGTGGTGGTGGTGGTAGTAGGTGGGAGTTGGGGGGGGGGGGGGGGGGGGGGGGGAGGGAAGGGGAGGGGAATGATGGTCTGTGGATTCCTTCTCCGTACCCTTTACATATAAGCAAAAATATGCCTTCTTGTGGGTATAGAAACATTAACACAAATTATATCAGTAACTGATATTGTAGCCTTTTAAACAGAAAAGATTTGTACATACAAATACTTTTTAATTATCATTTATTTGTGGAAATGGCATTTACGTCATTAAATTGATACCTCAGCATCAAGCTAGTGTCCTGCAGCAGTGGTCCAGTGGTAAAGTGTATATAAGTGATGCGTATTCTTGGAGTTGCGAGTTCAAACCCGGATTAAGCTATATATATATATATATATATATATACAACATGTTTTGTTTTGGTTGTTTGTTTTTGTATAAAGCCTCACACAATATCTATATTAAGCGAGTTTGTTTTAAACATGACATACATATTAATTCATTTTACCAGGCCTTATTCCACACAACTCCGTGAATTTCCCGTGGAGCCAGCCATTCAAACAAAAACAAACGAAACAAAACAAAACAAAACAAAAAACATTATTGCCAACAGCATTTGGTGTTCCCAGGCGGTCACCCATCCAAGTACTAACCAAACCCAACGTTGCTTAACTTCGCTGATCGGACGAGAAGCGGTGTTCTCAACGTGGTGTGGCCGTTGGCATGAGACTGCCTACACATTGTGGCTAATAACCAACTCTTTTAAGTCATCGCGGCAGGATACGGACCTGCTTGTGGTGTCTTAATGGTAATTGTATCCTAACATATTTTTGTCTCCTTGGCATGGATATTTAACATCGTTTATTCAGTCTTGGGTTTATGTTCTTTCGCCATTTACAGACATTTTACATCTACCTACTTCCTCAGCCTGCCCTGCCAATTTCTAATGAATTTGTGGATTTTCTTTTGTAATACAAACATGTGTGTGCTCATCTGCTCTTCAGTTTTTATGATATTTGTCTCATCTGTCCTGCTTTATGATACTTTTACAAAGAACATGAACAAATGCTTCTATTTTAGAGAAGATATGGGATCCAGGTTTCGGAGCCGTAAAACCAACCGTCGTGATTGGTGGACGAGTTGCCAGGTTGCAGCTTCTGTACCGTGCCGGCACATAAATAGGTTCGGCTCAAGCGGCGGCAGCATCATTCCCCCGTGACTGTCTGAGCGTCTCTCATCACCTTGGTTGGTTCATCATCATCATGGTAGAAGCAAAGCCTACCAAGAAGGCTGCGGCTGCTGCTGCTGCTGTGGTGGCCACCACCAGGAAACCTCGCGTCCAGGTTGCTCACCCGAAAACTAGTCAAATGGTTCTAGCCGCGGTCGCAGCACTCAAAGACCGTAAGGGCTCGTCTCTACAAGCAATCAAGAAGTACGTTGTTGCCAACAACAAAGTCGAGGCTGCCAAGATCGCCATTTACATCCGAAGATTTCTCAAGAAAGCAGTGGCTGACGGCATTCTTGTTCAGACCAAGGGAAGTGGAGCTAGTGGATCATTCAAGCTGGCCGTAGCAGAGAAGAGGGCCGTTCTAACTCCCAAGAAAGCCACCACAACCAAGAAACCATCTACAGCAGCAAAGAAGGCCGTGGTAACTCCCAAGAAAGCCGCCACAAGCAACAAACCACCTACAGCCTTGAAAAAGAAGCAGCAGCAGCAGCTTGTTGTTGGGAACAAAAAGCCCAAAATAAAGAGAGCTTCAAAATCTCCCAAACCACCCAAGGCAAAGAAAGCTGTCAAAAAACAACAAAGGCAAAATAAACGACGACATGCAAGCAGCATGAATACACATGACAATAAACATCCAGGCCTCCCCCCTCAGTGGAGGGGCCTCATATGATTCCAAAAAGAGTTTAGTTTTGTAGACAAATAAATCATTACTTTTGGGGTAGATTTACTCTGTATATTATATATATATATATATATATATATATATATTATATATATATATATATATATATATATATATATATATATATATACATACATACATGGGTGAGGTGATATGGTACCAAAGTTTTGGGTAAGGTGATTGACATTTACACAAGATAAAACACGAACCAATGGGAATAAAAACATAAGAATGGAAGTAACTGCAGAAGGCCTATTGGCCCATAACACAAGCACTTCCTCTTGATGCTTCTATATTGGTTCAGAGTCTTGAAGCTATAATAATATATATATATATATATATATATATATATATATATATATATATATATATATATATATATATATATATATATATATATATATATATATATATATATATATATATATATATATATATATATATATATATATACACAAAACTAAATAGTCTTGTTAGACAAATTGCCCCTATTAGAGGCAAGTTGACTAACAAGCCGAATGACTGGCAATTGTTTTGAATTTGAGTTAAATCTAACATAGAAATGTAATCAAACCTAACCTAACCTATGCTAACCCAAGCTAAGCTAACCTAACCTAACCTAAGCTAACCCAAGCTAAGCTAAGCTAACCTAACCTAACCTAACCTAACCTACCTAACCTAAGCTAATCTAACCTAACCTAACCCAGCAATTCATGATCTTAATATAATACTGTTAATTGGATAAACCAATTTGGAAAGAAATGTTCGAAAATAACAAAATTAACTGTGCTTGTTAGGAAAATTGGGCCTTGCATACTTGTCCCAATAGTGTGGTTCTCGCTTTTAGGTACGACATAAACGTATACCTAAGTTGAGAGAGAAAAAGATTCTCACTCAAACATGCATATCGATTGCCAGTCCTGAATTCTGGGTAAATATTCGTGTCCTCCCTTTTCATTTACCATCATTTGGATACTATCAAAACAGCTCTGAGAAGGATAAAATGAATAAAACGGGTAGCTCCTCATGTAAAAAGGAAGAGTTGGGAAAGATCTCTCTCTCTCTCTCTCTCCCCTCACACCCCCCCCCCCCCCCCACCAATGATCCTGCTCTGCTAGTATATAACGTAACAAACCTTCCCCCCCCCCCTCCCCAATCAGAGTCCCTTTAAGCATGCGAGGATAAAAAATAGATTTCATAAGACCCAATGTGCTAGCTGATATCAAAACAATTTATGTTATCGTCTATTAAGCCCTTCAGTAAAAAAGTATAGGGACCTAATTAGGTCCCGTTTTGAGGTGGTGGTGGGTGGAATCGATGGATTAGCCAAGCTCTTATCCGCCGAATCCGTAGAGGGTACGACCCTGGCGCTTCAGAGCGTACACCACGTCCATGGCAGTGACGGTCTTCCTCTTGGCGTGTTCCGTGTAGGTTACAGCATCACGGATGACGTTCTCGAGGAACACCTTCAGGACGCCACGGGTCTCTTCGTAGATGAGACCCGAAATACGCTTGACGCCGCCACGACGAGCTAAGCGACGAATAGCGGGCTTGGTGATGCCCTGGATGTTGTCACGTAGCACCTTACGATGACGCTTGGCGCCACCCTTTCCGAGTCCCTTGCCTCCCTTGCCGCGTCCAGTCATGGTGTTGTAGTTGTGTGAATCGAATTGATCGAATGCCCGCACGATTTCCCGACTATATCCCATCAAGCGGACGTACTAGTAGCATTGCAACTCCTGCCTGCCCTTACTTTACGCTTGTGGTCGAGTAGACACGGCTTTCTCACAACGCTTTCAAAACTGCAGTTGCCTACTCGTCTGTTTCACGTCCCTGTGAAATGACTTTTGCACAAATCCAAAAAATAGAGCAAAATCAGCGATAATAGTGATTGAGGTGAGCCGCCTGTTGGCTGCAGCCAGAGGAAGGAGGGGAGGGGCAACGGGGTGACGTAGGCGAGTCGAGCAGCCAATGGCGCTCGAGCAAGCGCCTCGAGACGGCGTATATAAGCAAAAATTTTTCGGCGCCGGCCATCACAAACCACAGTTGTTCACCATGGCTCGCACCAAGCAGACTGCTCGCAAGTCCACGGGAGGCAAGGCTCCTCGTAAGCAGCTGGCCACCAAGGCAGCACGCAAGTCTGCTCCTGCCACAGGGGGTGTGAAGAAGCCTCACCGTTACAGGCCCGGAACGGTCGCCCTGCGTGAGATCCGTCGTTACCAGAAGAGCACCGAGTTGCTCATCAGGAAACTTCCCTTCCAGCGTCTGGTGCGCGAGATTGCCCAGGACTTCAAGACCGATCTTCGCTTCCAGTCGTCTGCCGTCATGGCTTTACAGGAGGCATCCGAGGCTTACCTGGTCGGTCTCTTCGAGGACACTAACCTCTGTGCCATCCACGCCAAGCGTGTCACCATCATGCCAAAGGACATTCAGCTTGCTCGCCGTATCCGTGGAGAGCGTGCATAAGCTAAATCGACCACCCTAGTATACACCAAACTCGGCCCTTCTCAGGGCCAAAATATCCTTCTAAGGAGATTTCAGACATTCCTAGCATCAGTCATATGAATTAACCTTCATCTACACATATAATAAATAAATAAATAAATAAACAAATACACTAATTTAGGTGTCATACATACACGTGATATCAATAAATCAAGTCATTTGTAGTACAACCTGTTCTCTTACAAACAAAACGCCGTCGCTTTTCGCTCTTATGCACTGTCAAGGATCACCCACCCCCCCCCCCCCCCCAAAATAAAAATTGTCATACTGTACTAGAAATAAAAGCAGCTTGTATAAGTGACATACTGTCCAGTCCTGTTTTATTCTGTTTTCGGTCCTCTGGCTTAATCTGTTAAGTTAGGAGATGACATTTTAAATTAACCGTTTTCTTGACATTTTCAAACCTAAGAGGGTGGCCTGCATAGTAATCCTAATGTGGAACATAACAATGAATCTCTAATCTCTAGAAAAAAGATACCGAGTGCTTATATGTGTTGAGAGAGAGAGGAAGAGAAGAGAGAGAGAGAGGAAGAGAGAGAGAGAGAGAGAGAGAGAGAGAGAGAGAGAGAGAGAGAGAGAGAGAGAGAGAGAGAGAGACAGACAGACAGACAGACGACAGACAGACAGACAGACAGACAGACAGACAAGACAGACAGACAGACAGACAGACAGACAGACAGACAGACAGAGACTGAGAGAGAGAAACACACACAGACAGTTTCATAAATATTCTCATTTTATAGCTATTTGCTTTCAGTGACAGAGGTTTTTGTTATAATAGTATTGGTGTCTAACACTCACAATCTCTTTAGAAATTAAAGTGTGGCTCCAATGGAGCCGAGTTTGTTGGTTTGAGGCCAAGCCACCACCACAGGGCAGTAAGTAAGCCGTTTACTTGGAGGAGGTGTACTTGGTGACGGCCTTAGTGCCCTCAGAGACGGCGTGCTTGGCCAGTTCTCCGGGCAACAGGAGCCTTACAGCCGTCTGGATCTCCCGACTGGTAATGGTGGAACGCTTGTTGTAGTGGGCCAGGCGAGAAGCCTCGGCGGCGATGCGCTCAAAGATGTCGTTCACGAACGAGTTCATGATCGACATGGCTTTGGAAGAGATACCAGTGTCGGGGTGGACCTGCTTCAGCACTTTGTAGATGTAGATGCTGTAGCTCTCCTTCCTCCTGCGCTTCTTTTTCTTATCGCCCTTGGCAATGGCCTTCTGGGCCTTTCCGGCCTTCTTGGCAGCCTTTCCAGATGCCTTGGGTGGCATGATGATGCTCGTGCTGGCTGGCGTTGCAGTACAATAATGAACTTTTGCGCGAGTCGAGCTTTCCTTTTATATCCCGCTCGCGACTCAGCTCAGAGCGGGTCGCGTGGCGGAGCGCGCTGATTGGTCAGTGGCGGACTCCCTTGATCCTGAGCGGGTATATAACACGAAGCTCGATCTGCGGGCCGGCATTAAAAGGCCAGTTGACTACTAGCTCTCTCGGCGTCAAGACACGCCGGGGCACCTGTACTGTGTCTCAACCTAGCTCTACTGACGCTTACAGCAGTATGATGTCCTAATAAAATAACTACCCATCCTCATCCTTCATCCCACACCCCCTCCCCCCCCATTCCCCACCCTCTCCTCCCCATTCTCTCCCTGCCTGTACCAAGACACACCACACACACACTCACACAATACACAATGCATAACCTACTAATCATAGAATTAAGGAGTGAATAAGGCTGTCTTTCTAAACTGTTTCTACCTCTTGTATTTCGCCATTCCAAACGATCATTCCCGAGCGGTAGCCAAAACCGGGTTCTTGAAATTCTTGCGGAGGTTTGATCGGGCATCTAACAGCCTTGTAGCAGGCTTAGGCTATCGATAGGTTCAATTACCACCTTGTCTAGTAGCTCTAGTTGCCTAGCAACTAGAAGTTAGAGGCCTCGGCCTAACTAACACCCACCATCCACTTAGTCTACCTGGACACTTCACAGCACCCACCATAGTATAGATTAGATTAGGCTGCCTGGCCCACCAAGCTATGGCGACCAAAGTCAGATTCACAGACGAATCTGGCCGGGGTCGTACCCCAGCCCAACTACTTGAGGTGGTCTACGAGGTCACCCAGATTACCTACAAAAATGTGTACAAAATAACGAATGGAGCCATCTTGTTGGTACCCAATGCAAACCTCCCAGACCTCCTTTCGTCAGACACCATGAACAAACTAAGGGAGAAGAATATCACTGTCTACCCCCCTGCCGAATTCCAAGCCCAACGCACCATCTTTGTACATAGGATCCATGACATCATCATGGATCACTCAAATGATGAAATAATTGCAGAAATAGAGAGGAAAAACAGGGATGTCAAAATACTTCAGGCCCACAGATTCACAACCCAACGCAACAACCAAGTACTGAAACTTACTCTGGCTTCACCGGAGCAAGCAACGCAAGTCTGCACACAAGGCCTTTCTGCATTTGGCATCATGGCTGAACCTGACAAAATCAACCCACAGAGGTTTTACAAGCTCAAGCAATGCTTCAAATGCTTTCAGTATGACCACTATTCCAATGCATGTAACAATGGAACCCCCAAGTGCAGCAGGTGCACAGGGGAACACAGCTACAGGGAATGCACAAACCCAACACCCAAATGTGCTCTATGCAATGGTCCACACATTGCAATCTCGCATCTTTGTCCTCGCAGGCAAGAGGCAATCAAGCAATTGCATGAAACGGAGACAGCAGCCCGCCAACAGGCAGCTATTACCATCCCTGCCCCTCCTCCACCAGTAAATGCCTGGGGCATCCCTAACCAACAACAGGCCCAGTCGGTGGCCCAAGGGCACCAAAGCACCCAACACCCCATAACCCCACGGTTATACCAGAGCAAACCCAGAATCAAACACAACAGGCCCCAACACCTAACTCTCTTGCACCAAACCCCGATCCCAAGCCCAGCTTAGGGGCCGAACTCCTAACATTTGCTCAAATCCAATTTCCAGACAACCCAGTGAAGCTCCTAGGTTTCTGGAACTCACTTAGGAAAGACAATGGCCTACCCCCTGTCCATATGTCCGAGGACTCGCTTGCCTACTTGACTCCTAACATCACAACAACCGCCGGCCAGGCCCAAGCACAACCCAACAACCCCAACCCTAGTACTCCTCGCCCCCAGGCCTTACCAACGCCCAGGAGACTCCAAACTCCCTGAACAACCCCGGCCCCTCCACCCCGACATTCTGGGAAACACCTATGTCCACCCTTCCTGGAACACTCCCACATCAGATCGCCTCAAGCTATCACAAACTCCCTTGCCATACGGAACCCCATCCGCCCTAGGAAATTTCGCTTCAAACATCGCAGCCCCACAACAATATATTCCACACAACGCTGTACCAAGAGGCCTAGGCCGAACAGCCGAACCCCATCCCCTGTGGACGGAGCAAGGGCAAGCAACCCCCACAACTCTTCACCAGAGAGCGACTCTAGCACCACGGATGTCGACATCATGAACAGCAGTGACACCGAGACCCCCCAATGGCACAGCAACGTATGGTAAACCCCAAACCCAACCAATCCCCGACCGGAACCAGGAACAAGACACCTGGCTCAACAGCTTTACCCCCCTCCTCCACAAACAGAAGCGACCAAACCGAATGTAACAACATTGGCACTACAGCCAAACAAACACTTCCGTCTCATAGTCAATAATGGGGATCACAATCCTTCAGGTGAACATCAGACACTTCTTCAACAACAGATACCTTCTCACTCTGGAAGTAGCCAGACTTAACCCAGATGTAATCTTACTCAATGAAACAGCGGCCAGACAGGACCAGCACATCTCCATCTGGGGATATTCCACCAGGGAAGTCAACAGGGGTAGGTTCAGTGGGGTGGCAATACTAATAAGAAGAGGACTCTCCTACCGCCCCATCCTCGTAGAAGACGACAACTTTCTTGCAATAGAACTCACCACTTCACACGGCCCCCTCATCGTCTGCACCGCATATCTACCACCTAGACTGGCCTACCTCCCCTCCATCCCTCTGAACAAGCTGCTCGACAGGAACTCCCCCTATCATCGCAGGAGACCTGAATGCCCACCATCAGGCCTTATTCAACGCACCTGCCAGGCCAGACCTCAAGGGCAGGCAGCTCTTCAATCTAATGCAAAACCGGGACCTCTCCTTCCAAGGCCCCCACTTTAAGACGTTCTTTGCGGGCAACCAGAGGGGCACCCCTGACATAGTGCTGACCAACAGAGATTGTGACCTGTTCCACTGCAGAGTAACCCCAGGCAAGAACGTGGGGTCGGACCACATCCCTGTGGTCACATCCCTCCAAGCAGCCCCCTTCAGATATGTGGCACCACCCAGGCCCAGACTGGGAACCATACGTGCCCGTGAATATGACACCTTCCTTGCTGACGACCCCATCATTGAGTTCGAGAACCTCCCAACCCAAACAATCGACCAAGCAGTAAACACCATCCACAACCGGATCCAGCTTGCAACCGAGGCCACTTGTGAAATATCCACCACAAGGACTTACCACCAATATAAGCCGACCCGAGAAATCAGAGGCAAAATGAATGAGTACCAGCGAGCCTGCCAAAGCCACTACCAAACTGGCCAGCCACCAGCGTTGACCCTACAAACACTCAGAAGGGAAACCATAGACCTTACGCTGACCCACAAGAGCCACATTTGGGGAACCCTGGTGAGACAGGCCAACCAGTACAAAAGGGAGCCGGCTACTTTCTGGCGCAAGATCAGACAGCTCCTGGGATCAGTTAACCCCAGCCTCACCCACCTTGTACACACATTCCTTGACGAAGATGAAGAGGAGCAGCAAGAAAAAATAGAAGACCCACAGGATCAGGCTGACCTCATGGGCGCAGTCTGGAAAAAGACACTCACAGCTTCAAACAGCAGAGCCTTCAACAACACTCACTTTGAACGTGTCAACCAATGGACAACAGAAAATGCCGCCTCCCTTAACAGCACCCCTCTGATTGACCTGACAACCCTAGAAGACGACCACCCTCTAACAAGACCCATAACTATGCTAGAGATGAGAGGAGTCATCAAAAGCACCAGAGATAAGGCCCCTGGACCATCAGGGATCAAAGCGCTGCAGATCAAACTTCTACCAGGCAATCTTATGCAATCCATACTCAACCTATTCAACGCTATGCTGGCATCGGGTCACATTCCTGTAGCATTCAAGTCAGCCAAGATGATATTCATTCCCAAACCCAAGAAAGACCCCCACCAACCTGGCAACTACCGACCAATCTCCCTCTTAGACACGATAGGCAAGTGCTTTGAAAAAATCATGTCAAACCGTCTTAACTACTACATGGAGTACAACAACCTCTTCACAGAAAAGCAGTTTGGCTTTCGAGCACATAGATCAACCCAGCACGCAATTAACATCATCTACGACGCCGTAAGCTCAATTCGAAAGCAAAAACAGGTAGCTTTGATTGCAACGAGGGACGTACACAAGGCCTTCGACAGCCTGTGGCACGATGGTCTTGTGTACAAATTAGCAGACTTACCAGCGCAAAACTGGACCCTCCTCAGGCTGATCAGAAATTTCCTTAAGAATAGGCAAGTTACCCCCAGCTTCAAGGCAAAAGAGGCCGCAGCCTTCACCCCAACAGCTGGAGTCCCCCAAGGATCATGCTTGAGCCCGGTTCTCTTCAACATCTTTGTAAATGACCTACCCCAACCAGAGTATAGGGACACCATTATCGTACAATTTGCGGACGACGTAACACACGTAATAACATCTAACCCTAGCATCCAAGCGGCCAAGCATGCAACTGTAACCCGTAAGGCAAACGTAGAACTAGCAAGGACTGCTAACTGGGAAAGGAAATGGAGGATCACCACTAACCCAGAAAAGATCCAATTAAGCACTGTCGGCTGTATGGCCTTCTCTATTGAAAATGAGGGGGGAATAAGAATCAGGGGTGATCCCATAGCCATCTCAAACTCCAACACAGTGCTCGGTTACAACTTCAACAGGCTACTCAACTCCTCCCAGTACGTATCCCAGAAGACAGCGATGGCCCGGGGCTCACTGGAGAGGCTCTTCCGTTTCAACCAAGCCCCATCCCACATCAAGCTCCACCTGTACAGAATGATCATAAGGCCTAGCTTGGAATACCCCTACGTTCCCCTGAACCTCACCAACAAATCCAACATGTTGAAGATTCAACGAGTACAAAACAAAGCACTTCGCTTTGCAGAGGGCCTGACTCTGAGGGACAGGGTAAGAACTGACCTGATCCATGAGACGCTCAACATGAAGCCAATGAACATTAGGCTCAGCTACCTGGCCAGAAGACAGCTGTACCGTATGAAGAACATGTATGTCCCAGACCCAGAAGATCCCTTCGTAGCAGAAAACACCACCAGCGACTACGAGATCCACGAACCACCACACAGAACCAGAAGAATCACTCTCCAACAAAAAGTGATCAGACATATCCATGATGAGGCCTTCCCAAGCCCTCAGATACTAAGCGGTCTGCCAGACGATCCAGATGAGTGGCCCATCCCGGACCCAATCTACACCAAATGAAGAATAAAGAAAGAAAGAAAAAAAAAAAATAAAAAATAAAAAAATAAAAATAAAAAAAAAAAAAATAAATAAATAAATAAAAAAAAAAAAAAAAAAAAAAAAAAAAAAAAAAAAAAAAAAAAAAAAAAATATAAATAAATAAAACACCTACAAAAAAAATATAAAACCAAAAAACCATTTGTCGTGGCGGCAGAAGTGTAACTACCCTGATGTTTCTAAGATTAGCCTCCTTCAGCCAACTCCATCGGCTCTAGTGCTTTAGGACACCAACAAGGTCACAAACACTAGCCCCCCAGCCAATGTACTGACAACCCAACATAACACATACGCAAACAAACAACACATACAAAAATGTCAACCCATGGTGGACAGGCCACCGAACTTTCAAACCTCCTCTCTCTCTACACCCGCATCCTCTTCCTGAATTTCATCTCCCCATCCCTCTACCTCCCCCATCCTTTCCATTCCCTATGGACATCAATCCAATCCAATCCGGCATTAAAACACCACAAACCCACAACAGCAGCAGCAATGTCAGGACGCGGCAAGGGAGGCAAAGTGAAGGGCAAGTCAAAGTCTCGCTCCAGCAGGGCCGGACTTCAGTTCCCCGTGGGCAGAATTCACCGTCTGCTGCGTAAGGGCAACTACGCCGAACGCGTCGGTGCTGGCGCTCCTGTCTACCTGGCAGCCGTCATGGAATACCTCGCTGCCGAAGTTCTCGAGCTCGCCGGTAACGCCGCACGTGACAACAAGAAGACCCGTATCATCCCACGTCACTTGCAGTTGGCCATCCGCAACGACGAAGAACTCAACAAACTTCTGTCTGGCGTAACCATTGCACAGGGAGGTGTTCTTCCAAACATTCAGGCAGTTCTTTTGCCAAAGAAGACAGAGAAGAAGTAAGCACTTCTGCCACCCACCGCGACAAATACCATAACCAGGCTCCATCCGGAGCCACACACACTTTAATAGAGAGATTCAAGTAGACAATCAACTTTCAAACATTAATAATAACATTTATATTGATTTCATTTGGAATGTGTACATAACAAACAAACAAAACAAAATTATAGGGGATATTCAGCATCACTTGGAATATTAACCAATCATATAAATCCAATATATATTTTATATTTTACTTTAAGCGAGGAATTCATATTCTATCCATTTTTAATCATACAAATGAACAAAAGCAATTCTTCACTAGACGTAATGAATGAATAAATGATCAAGGTTTTAATGTGTTTCATGAATATATATATATATATATATATATATATATATATATATATATATATATATATATATATATATATATATATATATATATATATATATATATATATATATATATATACTACTTGTGAACCAGAATATGTTTGAGCAGCAGCGATCGTGCCTGCCATTGGCCGAAGTGCAACAATTCAAATAATTTAAAGGGCCTGCTCGGGTATATAAGAGAGGCTGGGAGACTGGGGCCGGTGGTGGGTGATGGGTGATGAGTGATGGTGTGTGGTGTGGTGTGGTGTGGTGTTGTTAAGAGTTGATTTACGGCCAGCCAGCCAGCCAGCCAGCCAGCCAGCTGCAGCCAAGCAGGCAGGCAAGGCAAGGCAAGGCAAGGCAAGGCAGGCAGGCAGGCAGGCAGGCAGGCAGGCAGGCAGGCAGGCAGGGCAGGCAGGCGCCAGGCAGCCAGGCAGGCAGGCAGGCAGGCAGGCAGGCAGGCAGGCAGGCAGGCAGGCAGGCAGCCAGGCAGGCAGGCAGGCAGCAGGCAGCAGGCAGGCAGCAGGCAGCAGGCAGCAGGCAGGCAGCAGCAGGCAGCCAGCCAGCCACCAGCCAGCCAGCCAGCCAGCCAGCCAGCCAGCCAGCCAGCCAGCCAGCCAGCCAGCCAGCCAGCCACTCCCACTTTGTATTTATATGCATTCAATTTATATTCAAACATTATATATGTTAAGGGCCTTGTTTTAGTGTTTATTTTAAAAATGACAAACATCGAGTCATTTTACCAGTCCTTTAGCGTTAACGGTGATGCATTTTAAAACTGAACATAAATCGCCTTTTCTGGATATATCAAATATCGAATCCGCTTAATGTGCCTACAATTCAATCATTCAAAAAATACATAATTTACATCAAGCCTTTTCATAGAACAGACAATAAGATTTGTACATGCAAAATAAAAAAAAATCCTTTAAGTTATCAATACAATGTGAGAAAACTTTACTTTTATAACTAAAGTTGCACAATTATACCAACTCTATGGTGGCTGGGTTGTAAGGTGTGTGGCTGGTGTTTTGGAAGTCGCGAGTTCAAACGACCCAATGGGAATAATACTTTTTTTTTTTGCCATACAATCTTCCTAATACTATTATGTAGGTTTGTGTGTGTGTTTTTTTTATTCATTCTTTGGTTTTATAGATGACATACATATTGACTCCTTTTACCGGTCCTTAATTAGGCTCTGGGGAAGCAATGGTGGTGGTGGTGGTGGTGGTGGTGGTGCATTTAAAACTAAACCAAAAATCACCAGTTCTGGACGCGTCAAATATCATATCCGCTTAATGTGTCTACAACCTAATTACTTAAAACTACACTATTTAATTCATTCATATCATGTGCATATTGGTCATTATGCTCATACAACCGACATCAAAATTTATTTTCATTATTAGAATCATACATTTCATCAAGTAATACAGATACAAAGAGATTTTCTTTCTGAGAAGACCGTTAGTATTGGCTTGCAGGCAGGCAGGCAGGCAGGCATTTGAGGGTTATTATTTCGCCTGTTGATTGGGGGGAGGGTTGATGTGTTAGGGGGTTTTCGGTTAGATGTGGTGGTGGTGATTGGTGGTGGTGGTGATTGGTGGTGATTGGTGGTGATTGGTGGTGTGGTGGTGGTGGTAGTAGGTGGGAGTTGGGGTGGGGGGGGGGGGGGGGGGGGGTGGGGAGGGAAGGGGAGGGGAATGATGGTCTGTGGATTCCTTCTCCGTACCCTTTACATATAAGCAAAAATATGCCTTCTTGTGGGTATAGAAACATTAACACAAATTATATCAGTAACTGATATTGTAGCCTTTTAAACAGAAAAGATTTGTACATACAAATACTTTTTAATTATCATTTATTTGTGGAAATGGCATTTACGTCATTAAATTGATACCTCAGCATCAAGCTAGTGTCCTGCAGCAGTGGTCCAGTGGTAAAGTGTATATAAGTGATGCGTATTCTTGGAGTTGCGAGTTCAAACCCGGATTAAGCTATATATATATATATATATATATATACAACATGTTTTGTTTTGGTTGTTTGTTTTTGTATAAAGCCTCACACAATATCTATATTAAGCGAGTTTGTTTTAAACATGACATACATATTAATTCATTTTACCAGGCCTTATTCCACACAACTCCGTGAATTTCCCGTGGAGCCAGCCATTCAAACAAAAACAAACGAAACAAAACAAAACAAAACAAAAAACATTATTGCCAACAGCATTTGGTGTTCCCAGGCGGTCACCCATCCAAGTACTAACCAAACCCAACGTTGCTTAACTTCGCTGATCGGACGAGAAGCGGTGTTCTCAACGTGGTGTGGCCGTTGGCATGAGACTGCCTACACATTGTGGCTAATAACCAACTCTTTTAAGTCATCGCGGCAGGATACGGACCTGCTTGTGGTGTCTTAATGGTAATTGTATCCTAACATATTTTTGTCTCCTTGGCATGGATATTTAACATCGTTTATTCAGTCTTGGGTTTATGTTCTTTCGCCATTTACAGACATTTTACATCTACCTACTTCCTCAGCCTGCCCTGCCAATTTCTAATGAATTTGTGGATTTTCTTTTGTAATACAAACATGTGTGTGCTCATCTGCTCTTCAGTTTTTATGATATTTGTCTCATCTGTCCTGCTTTATGATACTTTTACAAAGAACATGAACAAATGCTTCTATTTTAGAGAAGATATGGGATCCAGGTTTCGGAGCCGTAAAACCAACCGTCGTGATTGGTGGACGAGTTGCCAGGTTGCAGCTTCTGTACCGTGCCGGCACATAAATAGGTTCGGCTCAAGCGGCGGCAGCATCATTCCCCCGTGACTGTCTGAGCGTCTCTCATCACCTTGGTTGGTTCATCATCATCATGGTAGAAGCAAAGCCTACCAAGAAGGCTGCGGCTGCTGCTGCTGCTGTGGTGGCCACCACCAGGAAACCTCGCGTCCAGGTTGCTCACCCGAAAACTAGTCAAATGGTTCTAGCCGCGGTCGCAGCACTCAAAGACCGTAAGGGCTCGTCTCTACAAGCAATCAAGAAGTACGTTGTTGCCAACAACAAAGTCGAGGCTGCCAAGATCGCCATTTACATCCGAAGATTTCTCAAGAAAGCAGTGGCTGACGGCATTCTTGTTCAGACCAAGGGAAGTGGAGCTAGTGGATCATTCAAGCTGGCCGTAGCAGAGAAGAGGGCCGTTCTAACTCCCAAGAAAGCCACCACAACCAAGAAACCATCTACAGCAGCAAAGAAGGCCGTGGTAACTCCCAAGAAAGCCGCCACAAGCAACAAACCACCTACAGCCTTGAAAAAGAAGCAGCAGCAGCAGCTTGTTGTTGGGAACAAAAAGCCCAAAATAAAGAGAGCTTCAAAATCTCCCAAACCACCCAAGGCAAAGAAAGCTGTCAAAAAACAACAAAGGCAAAATAAACGACGACATGCAAGCAGCATGAATACACATGACAATAAACATCCAGGCCTCCCCCCTCAGTGGAGGGGCCTCATATGATTCCAAAAAGAGTTTAGTTTTGTAGACAAATAAATCATTACTTTTGGGGTAGATTTACTCTGTATATTATATATATATATATATATATATATATATATATATATATATATATATATATATATATATATATATATATATATATATATATATATATATATATATATATACATACATACATGGGTGAGGTGATATGGTACCAAAGTTTTGGGTAAGGTGATTGACATTTACACAAGATAAAACACGAACCAATGGGAATAAAAACATAAGAATGGAAGTAACTGCAGAAGGCCTATTGGCCCATAACACAAGCACTTCCTCTTGATGCTTCTATATTGGTTCAGAGTCTTGAAGCTATAATAATATATATATATATATATATATATATATATATATATATATATATATATATATATATATATATATATATATATATATATATATATACACACAAAACTAAATAGTCTTGTTAGACAAATTGCCCCTATTAGAGGCAAGTTGACTAACAAGCCGAATGACTGGCAATTGTTTTGAATTTGAGTTAAATCTAACATAGAAATGTAATCAAACCTAACCTAACCTATGCTAACCCAAGCTAAGCTAACCTAACCTAACCTAAGCTAACCCAAGCTAAGCTAAGCTAACCTAACCTAACCTAACCTAACCTAACCTAAGCTAATCTAACCTAACCTAACCCAGCAATTCATGATCTTAATATAATACTGTTAATTGGATAAACCAATTTGGAAAGAAATGTTCGAAAATAACAAAATTAACTGTGCTTGTTAGGAAAATTGGGCCTTGCATACTTGTCCCAATAGTGTGGTTCTCGCTTTTAGGTACGACATAAACGTATACCTAAGTTGAGAGAGAAAAAGATTCTCACTCAAACATGCATATCGATTGCCAGTCCTGAATTCTGGGTAAATATTCGTGTCCTCCCTTTTCATTTACCATCATTTGGATACTATCAAAACAGCTCTGAGAAGGATAAAATGAATAAAACGGGTAGCTCCCTCATGTAAAAAGGAAGAGTTGGGAAAGATCTCTCTCTCTCTCTCTCTCCCCCTCACACCCCCCCCCCCCCCACCAATGATCCTGCTCTGCTAGTATATAACGTAACAAACCTTCCCCCCCCCCTCCCCAATCAGAGTCCCTTTAAGCATGCGAGGATAAAAAATAGATTTCATAAGACCCAATGTGCTAGCTGATATCAAAACAATTTATGTTATCGTCTATTAAGCCCTTCAGTAAAAAAGTATAGGGACCTAATTAGGTCCCGTTTTGAGGTGGTGGTGGGTGGAATCGATGGATTAGCCAAGCTCTTATCCGCCGAATCCGTAGAGGGTACGACCCTGGCGCTTCAGAGCGTACACCACGTCCATGGCAGTGACGGTCTTCCTCTTGGCGTGTTCCGTGTAGGTTACAGCATCACGGATGACGTTCTCGAGGAACACCTTCAGGACGCCACGGGTCTCTTCGTAGATGAGACCCGAAATACGCTTGACGCCGCCACGACGAGCTAAGCGACGAATAGCGGGCTTGGTGATGCCCTGGATGTTGTCACGTAGCACCTTACGATGACGCTTGGCGCCACCCTTTCCGAGTCCCTTGCCTCCCTTGCCGCGTCCAGTCATGGTGTTGTAGTTGTGTGAATCGAATTGATCGAATGCCCGCACGATTTCCCGACTATATCCCATCAAGCGGACGTACTAGTAGCATTGCAACTCCTGCCTGCCCTTACTTTACGCTTGTGGTCGAGTAGACACGGCTTTCTCACAACGCTTTCAAAACTGCAGTTGCCTACTCGTCTGTTTCACGTCCCTGTGAAATGACTTTTGCACAAATCCAAAAAATAGAGCAAAATCAGCGATAATAGTGATTGAGGTGAGCCGCCTGTTGGCTGCAGCCAGAGGAAGGAGGGGAGGGGCAACGGGGTGACGTAGGCGAGTCGAGCAGCCAATGGCGCTCGAGCAAGCGCCTCGAGACGGCGTATATAAGCAAAAATTTTTCGGCGCCGGCCATCACAAACCACAGTTGTTCACCATGGCTCGCACCAAGCAGACTGCTCGCAAGTCCACGGGAGGCAAGGCTCCTCGTAAGCAGCTGGCCACCAAGGCAGCACGCAAGTCTGCTCCTGCCACAGGGGGTGTGAAGAAGCCTCACCGTTACAGGCCCGGAACGGTCGCCCTGCGTGAGATCCGTCGTTACCAGAAGAGCACCGAGTTGCTCATCAGGAAACTTCCCTTCCAGCGTCTGGTGCGCGAGATTGCCCAGGACTTCAAGACCGATCTTCGCTTCCAGTCGTCTGCCGTCATGGCTTTACAGGAGGCATCCGAGGCTTACCTGGTCGGTCTCTTCGAGGACACTAACCTCTGTGCCATCCACGCCAAGCGTGTCACCATCATGCCAAAGGACATTCAGCTTGCTCGCCGTATCCGTGGAGAGCGTGCATAAGCTAAATCGACCACCCTAGTATACACCAAACTCGGCCCTTCTCAGGGCCAAAATATCCTTCTAAGGAGATTTCAGACATTCCTAGCATCAGTCATATGAATTAACCTTCATCTACACATATAATAAATAAATAAATAAATAAACAAATACACTAATTTAGGTGTCATACATACACGTGATATCAATAAATCAAGTCATTTGTAGTACAACCTGTTCTCTTACAAACAAAACGCCGTCGCTTTTCGCTCTTATGCACTGTCAAGGATCACCCACCCCCCCCCCCCCCCAAAATAAAAATTGTCATACTGTACTAGAAATAAAAGCAGCTTGTATAAGTGACATACTGTCCAGTCCTGTTTTATTCTGTTTTCGGTCCTCTGGCTTAATCTGTTAAGTTAGGAGATGACATTTTAAATTAACCGTTTTCTTGACATTTTCAAACCTAAGAGGGTGGCCTGCATAGTAATCCTAATGTGGAACATAACAATGAATCTCTAATCTCTAGAAAAAAGATACCGAGTGCTTATATGTGTTGAGAGAGAGAGAGAGAGAGAGAGAGAGAGAGAGAGAGAGAGAGAGAGAGAGAGAGAGAGAGAGAGAGAGAGAGAGAGAGAGAGAGAGAGAGAGAGAGAGACAGACAGACAGACAGACAGACAGACAGACAGACAGACAGACAGACAGACAAGACAGACAGACAGACAGACAGACAGACAGACAGACAGACAGACAGAGACTGAGAGAGAGAAACACACACAGACAGTTTCATAAATATTCTCATTTTATAGCTATTTGCTTTCAGTGACAGAGGTTTTTGTTATAATAGTATTGGTGTCTAACACTCACAATCTCTTTAGAAATTAAAGTGTGGCTCCAATGGAGCCGAGTTTGTTGGTTTGAGGCCAAGCCACCACCACAGGGCAGTAAGTAAGCCGTTTACTTGGAGGAGGTGTACTTGGTGACGGCCTTAGTGCCCTCAGAGACGGCGTGCTTGGCCAGTTCTCCGGGCAACAGGAGCCTTACAGCCGTCTGGATCTCCCGACTGGTAATGGTGGAACGCTTGTTGTAGTGGGCCAGGCGAGAAGCCTCGGCGGCGATGCGCTCAAAGATGTCGTTCACGAACGAGTTCATGATCGACATGGCTTTGGAAGAGATACCAGTGTCGGGGTGGACCTGCTTCAGCACTTTGTAGATGTAGATGCTGTAGCTCTCCTTCCTCCTGCGCTTCTTTTTCTTATCGCCCTTGGCAATGGCCTTCTGGGCCTTTCCGGCCTTCTTGGCAGCCTTTCCAGATGCCTTGGGTGGCATGATGATGCTCGTGCTGGCTGGCGTTGCAGTACAATAATGAACTTTTGCGCGAGTCGAGCTTTCCTTTTATATCCCGCTCGCGACTCAGCTCAGAGCGGGTCGCGTGGCGGAGCGCGCTGATTGGTCAGTGGCGGACTCCCTTGATCCTGAGCGGGGTATATAACACGAAGCTCGATCTGCGGGCCGGCATTAAAACACCACAAACCCACAACAGCAGCAATGTCAGGACGCGGCAAGGGAGGCAAAGTGAAGGGCAAGTCAAAGTCTCGCTCCAGCAGGGCCGGACTTCAGTTCCCCGTGGGCAGAATTCACCGTCTGCTGCGTAAGGGCAACTACGCCGAACGCGTCGGTGCTGGCGCTCCTGTCTACCTGGCAGCCGTCATGGAATACCTCGCTGCCGAAGTTCTCGAGCTCGCCGGTAACGCCGCACGTGACAACAAGAAGACCCGTATCATCCCACGTCACTTGCAGTTGGCCATCCGCAACGACGAAGAACTCAACAAACTTCTGTCTGGCGTAACCATTGCACAGGGAGGTGTTCTTCCAAACATTCAGGCAGTTCTTTTGCCAAAGAAGACAGAGAAGAAGTAAGCACTTCTGCCACCCACCGCGACAAATACCATAACCAGGCTCCATCCGGAGCCACACACACTTTAATAGAGAGATTCAAGTAGACAATCAACTTTCAAACATTAATAATAACATTTATATTGATTTCATTTGGAATGTGTACATAACAAACAAACAAAACAAAATTATAGGGGATATTCAGCATCACTTGGAATATTAACCAATCATATAAATCCAATATATATTTTATATTTTACTTTAAGCGAGGAATTCATATTCTATCCATTTTTAATCATACAAATGAACAAAAGCAATTCTTCACTAGACGTAATGAATGAATAAATGATCAAGGTTTTAATGTGTTTCATGAATATATATATATATATATATATATATATATATATATATATATATATATATATATATATATATATATATATATATATATATATATATATATTAATACTTGTGAACCAGAATATGTTTGAGCAGCAGCGATCGTGCCTGCCATTGGCCGAAGTGCAACAATTCAAATAATTTAAAGGGCCTGCTCGGGTATATAAGAGAGGCTGGGAGACTGGGGCCGGTGGTGGGTGATGGGTGATGAGTGATGGTGTGGTGTGGTGTGGTGTGGTGTGGTGTGGTGTTGTTAAGAGTTGATTTACGGCCAGCCAGCCAGCCAGCCAGCCAGCTGCAGCCAAGGCAGGGCAAGGCAAGGCAAGGCAAGGCAAGGCAAGGCAGGCAGGCAGGCAGGCAGGCAGGCAGGCAGGCAGGCAGGCAGGCAGGCAGCCAGGCAGCCAGGCAGCCAGACAGGCAGGCAGGCAGGCAGGCAGGCAGGCAGGCAGGCAGGCAGGCAGGCAGGCAGGCAGGCAGGCAGGCAGCCAGGCAGGCAGGCAGGCAGGCAGGCAGGCAGGCAGGCAGGCAGGCAGCCAGGCAGCCAGGCAGGCAGGCAGGCAGGCAGGCAGGCAGCCAGCCAGCCAGCCAGCCAGCCAGCCAGCCAGCCAGCCAGCCAGCCAGCCAGCCAGCCAGCCGCCAGCCAGCCAGCCAGCCAGCCAGCCAGCCAGCCAGCCAGCCAGCCATCCCACTTTGTATTTATATGCATTCAATTTATATTCAAACATTATATATGTTAAGGGCCTTGTTTTAGTGTTTATTTTAAAAATGACAAACATCGAGTCATTTTACCAGTCCTTTAGCGTTAACGGTGATGCATTTTAAAACTGAACATAAATCGCCTTTTCTGGATATATCAAATATCGAATCCGCTTAATGTGCCTACAATTCAATCATTCAAAAAATACATAATTTACATCAAGCCTTTTCATAGAACAGACAATAAGATTTGTACATGCAAAATAAAAAAAAAAATCCTTTAAGTTATCAATACAATGTGAGAAAACTTTACTTTTATAACTAAAGTTGCACAATTATACCAACTCTATGGTGGCTGGGTTGTAAGGTGTGTGGCTGGTGTTTTGGAAGTCGCGAGTTCAAACGACCCAATGGGAATAATACTTTTTTTTTTTTGCCATACAATCTTCCTAATACTATTATGTAGGTTTGTGTGTGTGTTTTTTTTATTCATTCTTTGGTTTTATAGATGACATACATATTGACTCCTTTTACCGGTCCTTAATTAGGCTCTGGGGAAGCAATGGTGGTGGTGGTGGTGGTGGTGGTGGTGCATTTAAAACTAAACCAAAAATCACCAGTTCTGGACGCGTCAAATATCATATCCGCTTAATGTGTCTACAACCTAATTACTTAAAACTACACTATTTAATTCATTCATATCATGTGCATATTGGTCATTATGCTCATACAACCGACATCAAAATTTATTTTCATTATTAGAATCATACATTTCATCAAGTAATACAGATACAAAGAGATTTTCTTTCTGAGAAGACCGTTAGTATTGGCTTGCAGGCAGGCAGGCAGGCAGGCATTTGAGGGTTATTATTTCGCCTGTTGATTGGGGGGAGGGTTGATGTGTTAGGGGGTTTTCGGTTAGATGTGGTGGTGGTGATTGGTGGTGGTGGTGATTGGTGGTGATTGGTGGTGATTGGTGGTGGTGGTGGTGGTGGTAGTAGGTGGGAGTTGGGGGTGGGGGGGTGGGGGGGGGGGTGGGGAGGGAAGGGGAGGGGAATGATGGTCTGTGGATTCCTTCTCCGTACCCTTTACATATAAGCAAAAATATGCCTTCTTGTGGGTATAGAAACATTAACACAAATTATATCAGTAACTGATATTGTAGCCTTTTAAACAGAAAAGATTTGTACATACAAATACTTTTTAATTATCATTTATTTGTGGAAATGGCATTTACGTCATTAAATTGATACCTCAGCATCAAGCTAGTGTCCTGCAGCAGTGGTCCAGTGGTAAAGTGTATATAAGTGATGCGTATTCTTGGAGTTGCGAGTTCAAACCCGGATTAAGCTATATATATATATATATATATATATACAACATGTTTTGTTTTGGTTGTTTGTTTTTGTATAAAGCCTCACACAATATCTATATTAAGCGAGTTTGTTTTAAACATGACATACATATTAATTCATTTTACCAGGCCTTATTCCACACAACTCCGTGAATTTCCCGTGGAGCCAGCCATTCAAACAAAAACAAACGAAACAAAACAAAACAAACAAAAAACATTATTGCCAACAGCATTTGGTGTTCCCAGGCGGTCACCCATCCAAGTACTAACCAAACCCAACGTTGCTTAACTTCGCTGATCGGACGAGAAGCGGTGTTCTCAACGTGGTGTGGCCGTTGGCATGAGACTGCCTACACATTGTGGCTAATAACCAACTCTTTTAAGTCATCGCGGCAGGATACGGACCTGCTTGTGGTGTCTTAATGGTAATTGTATCCTAACATATTTTTGTCTCCTTGGCATGGATATTTAACATCGTTTATTCAGTCTTGGGTTTATGTTCTTTCGCCATTTACAGACATTTTACATCTACCTACTTCCTCAGCCTGCCCTGCCAATTTCTAATGAATTTGTGGATTTTCTTTTGTAATACAAACATGTGTGTGCTCATCTGCTCTTCAGTTTTTATGATATTTGTCTCATCTGTCCTGCTTTATGATACTTTTACAAAGAACATGAACAAATGCTTCTATTTTAGAGAAGATATGGGATCCAGGTTTCGGAGCCGTAAAACCAACCGTCGTGATTGGTGGACGAGTTGCCAGGTTGCAGCTTCTGTACCGTGCCGGCACATAAATAGGTTCGGCTCAAGCGGCGGCAGCATCATTCCCCCGTGACTGTCTGAGCGTCTCTCATCACCTTGGTTGGTTCATCATCATCATGGTAGAAGCAAAGCCTACCAAGAAGGCTGCGGCTGCTGCTGCTGCTGTGGTGGCCACCACCAGGAAACCTCGCGTCCAGGTTGCTCACCCGAAAACTAGTCAAATGGTTCTAGCCGCGGTCGCAGCACTCAAAGACCGTAAGGGCTCGTCTCTACAAGCAATCAAGAAGTACGTTGTTGCCAACAACAAAGTCGAGGCTGCCAAGATCGCCATTTACATCCGAAGATTTCTCAAGAAAGCAGTGGCTGACGGCATTCTTGTTCAGACCAAGGGAAGTGGAGCTAGTGGATCATTCAAGCTGGCCGTAGCAGAGAAGAGGGCCGTTCTAACTCCCAAGAAAGCCACCACAACCAAGAAACCATCTACAGCAGCAAAGAAGGCCGTGGTAACTCCCAAGAAAGCCGCCACAAGCAACAAACCACCTACAGCCTTGAAAAAGAAGCAGCAGCAGCAGCTTGTTGTTGGGAACAAAAAGCCCAAAATAAAGAGAGCTTCAAAATCTCCCAAACCACCCAAGGCAAAGAAAGCTGTCAAAAAAACAACAAAGGCAAAATAAACGACGACATGCAAGCAGCATGAATACACATGACAATAAACATCCAGGCCTCCCCCCCTCAGTGGAGGGGCCTCATATGATTCCAAAAAAGAGTTTAGTTTTGTAGACAAATAAATCATTACTTTTGGGGTAGATTTACTCTGTATATATATATATATATATATATATATATATATATATATATATATATATATATATATATATATATATATATATATATATATATATATATACATACATACATGGGTGAGGTGATATGGTACCAAAGTTTTGGGTAAGGTGATTGACATTTACACAAGATAAAACACGAACCAATGGGAATAAAAACATAAGAATGGAAGTAACTGCAGAAGGCCTATTGGCCCATAACACAAGCACTTCCTCTTGATGCTTCTATATTGGTTCAGAGTCTTGAAGCTATAATAATATATATATATATATATATATATATATATATATATATATATATATATATATATATATATATATATATATATATATATATATATATATATATATATATATATATACACACAAAACTAAATAGTCTTGTTAGACAAATTGCCCCTATTAGAGGCAAGTTGACTAACAAGCCGAATGACTGGCAATTGTTTTGAATTTGAGTTAAATCTAACATAGAAATGTAATCAAACCTAACCTAACCTATGCTAACCCAAGCTAAGCTAACCTAACCTAACCTAAGCTAACCCAAGCTAAGCTAAGCTAACCTAACCTAACCTAACCTAACCTAACCTAAGCTAATCTAACCTAACCTAACCCAGCAATTCATGATCTTAATATAATACTGTTAATTGGATAAACCAATTTGGAAAGAAATGTTCGAAAATAACAAAATTAACTGTGCTTGTTAGGAAAATTGGGCCTTGCATACTTGTCCCAATAGTGTGGTTCTCGCTTTTAGGTACGACATAAACGTATACCTAAGTTGAGAGAGAAAAAGATTCTCACTCAAACATGCATATCGATTGCCAGTCCTGAATTCTGGGTAAATATTCGTGTCCTCCCTTTTCATTTACCATCATTTGGATACTATCAAAACAGCTCTGAGAAGGATAAAATGAATAAAACGGGTAGCTCCCTCATGTAAAAAGGAAGAGTTGGGAAAGATCTCTCTCTCTCTCTCTCTCCCCCTCACACCCCCCCCCCCCCCCCCACCAATGATCCTGCTCTGCTAGTATATAACGTAACAAACCTTCCCCCCCCCCTCCCCAATCAGAGTCCCTTTAAGCATGCGAGGATAAAAAATAGATTTCATAAGACCCAATGTGCTAGCTGATATCAAAACAATTTATGTTATCGTCTATTAAGCCCTTCAGTAAAAAAGTATAGGGACCTAATTAGGTCCCGTTTTGAGGTGGTGGTGGGTGGAATCGATGGATTAGCCAAGCTCTTATCCGCCGAATCCGTAGAGGGTACGACCCTGGCGCTTCAGAGCGTACACCACGTCCATGGCAGTGACGGTCTTCCTCTTGGCGTGTTCCGTGTAGGTTACAGCATCACGGATGACGTTCTCGAGGAACACCTTCAGGACGCCACGGGTCTCTTCGTAGATGAGACCCGAAATACGCTTGACGCCGCCACGACGAGCTAAGCGACGAATAGCGGGCTTGGTGATGCCCTGGATGTTGTCACGTAGCACCTTACGATGACGCTTGGCGCCACCCTTTCCGAGTCCCTTGCCTCCCTTGCCGCGTCCAGTCATGGTGTTGTAGTTGTGTGAATCGAATTGATCGAATGCCCGCACGATTTCCCGACTATATCCCATCAAGCGGACGTACTAGTAGCATTGCAACTCCTGCCTGCCCTTACTTTACGCTTGTGGTCGAGTAGACACGGCTTTCTCACAACGCTTTCAAAACTGCAGTTGCCTACTCGTCTGTTTCACGTCCCTGTGAAATGACTTTTGCACAAATCCAAAAAATAGAGCAAAATCAGCGATAATAGTGATTGAGGTGAGCCGCCTGTTGGCTGCAGCCAGAGGAAGGAGGGGAGGGGCAACGGGGTGACGTAGGCGAGTCGAGCAGCCAATGGCGCTCGAGCAAGCGCCTCGAGACGGCGTATATAAGCAAAAATTTTTCGGCGCCGGCCATCACAAACCACAGTTGTTCACCATGGCTCGCACCAAGCAGACTGCTCGCAAGTCCACGGGAGGCAAGGCTCCTCGTAAGCAGCTGGCCACCAAGGCAGCACGCAAGTCTGCTCCTGCCACAGGGGGTGTGAAGAAGCCTCACCGTTACAGGCCCGGAACGGTCGCCCTGCGTGAGATCCGTCGTTACCAGAAGAGCACCGAGTTGCTCATCAGGAAACTTCCCTTCCAGCGTCTGGTGCGCGAGATTGCCCAGGACTTCAAGACCGATCTTCGCTTCCAGTCGTCTGCCGTCATGGCTTTACAGGAGGCATCCGAGGCTTACCTGGTCGGTCTCTTCGAGGACACTAACCTCTGTGCCATCCACGCCAAGCGTGTCACCATCATGCCAAAGGACATTCAGCTTGCTCGCCGTATCCGTGGAGAGCGTGCATAAGCTAAATCGACCACCCTAGTATACACCAAACTCGGCCCTTCTCAGGGCCAAAATATCCTTCTAAGGAGATTTCAGACATTCCTAGCATCAGTCATATGAATTAACCTTCATCTACACATATAATAAATAAATAAATAAATAAACAAATACACTAATTTAGGTGTCATACATACACGTGATATCAATAAATCAAGTCATTTGTAGTACAACCTGTTCTCTTACAAACAAAACGCCGTCGCTTTTCGCTCTTATGCACTGTCAAGGATCACCCACCCCCCCCCCCCCCCAAAATAAAAATTGTCATACTGTACTAGAAATAAAAGCAGCTTGTATAAGTGACATACTGTCCAGTCCTGTTTTATTCTGTTTTCGGTCCTCTGGCTTAATCTGTTAAGTTAGGAGATGACATTTTAAATTAACCGTTTTCTTGACATTTTCAAACCTAAGAGGGTGGCCTGCATAGTAATCCTAATGTGGAACATAACAATGAATCTCTAATCTCTAGAAAAAAGATACCGAGTGCTTATATGTGTTGAGAGAGAGAGAGAGAGAGAGAGAGAGAGAGAGAGAGAGAGAGAGAGAGAGAGAGAGAGAGAGAGAGAGAGAGAGAGAGAGAGAGAGAGACAGACAGACAGACAGACAGACAGACAGACAGACAGACAGACAGACAGACAGACAGACAGACAGACAAGACAGACAGACAGACAGACAGACAGACAGACAGACAGACAGACAGAGACTGAGAGAGAGAAACACACACAGACAGTTTCATAAATATTCTCATTTTATAGCTATTTGCTTTCAGTGACAGAGGTTTTTGTTATAATAGTATTGGTGTCTAACACTCACAATCTCTTTAGAAATTAAAGTGTGGCTCCAATGGAGCCGAGTTTGTTGGTTTGAGGCCAAGCCACCACCACAGGGCAGTAAGTAAGCCGTTTACTTGGAGGAGGTGTACTTGGTGACGGCCTTAGTGCCCTCAGAGACGGCGTGCTTGGCCAGTTCTCCGGGCAACAGGAGCCTTACAGCCGTCTGGATCTCCCGACTGGTAATGGTGGAACGCTTGTTGTAGTGGGCCAGGCGAGAAGCCTCGGCGGCGATGCGCTCAAAGATGTCGTTCACGAACGAGTTCATGATCGACATGGCTTTGGAAGAGATACCAGTGTCGGGGTGGACCTGCTTCAGCACTTTGTAGATGTAGATGCTGTAGCTCTCCTTCCTCCTGCGCTTCTTTTTCTTATCGCCCTTGGCAATGGCCTTCTGGGCCTTTCCGGCCTTCTTGGCAGCCTTTCCAGATGCCTTGGGTGGCATGATGATGCTCGTGCTGGCTGGCGTTGCAGTACAATAATGAACTTTTGCGCGAGTCGAGCTTTCCTTTTATATCCCGCTCGCGACTCAGCTCAGAGCGGGTCGCGTGGCGGAGCGCGCTGATTGGTCAGTGGCGGACTCCCTTGATCCTGAGCGGGGTATATAACACGAAGCTCGATCTGCGGGCCGGCATTAAAACACCACAAACCCACAACAGCAGCAGCAATGTCAGGACGCGGCAAGGGAGGCAAAGTGAAGGGCAAGTCAAAGTCTCGCTCCAGCAGGGCCGGACTTCAGTTCCCCGTGGGCAGAATTCACCGTCTGCTGCGTAAGGGCAACTACGCCGAACGCGTCGGTGCTGGCGCTCCTGTCTACCTGGCAGCCGTCATGGAATACCTCGCTGCCGAAGTTCTCGAGCTCGCCGGTAACGCCGCACGTGACAACAAGAAGACCCGTATCATCCCACGTCACTTGCAGTTGGCCATCCGCAACGACGAAGAACTCAACAAACTTCTGTCTGGCGTAACCATTGCACAGGGAGGTGTTCTTCCAAACATTCAGGCAGTTCTTTTGCCAAAGAAGACAGAGAAGAAGTAAGCACTTCTGCCACCCACCGCGACAAATACCATAACCAGGCTCCATCCGGAGCCACACACACTTTAATAGAGAGATTCAAGTAGACAATCAACTTTCAAACATTAATAATAACATTTATATTGATTTCATTTGGAATGTGTACATAACAAACAAACAAAACAAAATTATAGGGGATATTCAGCATCACTTGGAATATTAACCAATCATATAAATCCAATATATATTTTATATTTTACTTTAAGCGAGGAATTCATATTCTATCCATTTTTAATCATACAAATGAACAAAAGCAATTCTTCACTAGACGTAATGAATGAATAAATGATCAAGGTTTTAATGTGTTTCATGAATATATATATATATATATATATATATATATATATATATATATATATATATATATATATATATATATATATATATATATATATATATATATATATATTAATACTTGTGAACCAGAATATGTTTGAGCAGCAGCGATCGTGCCTGCCATTGGCCGAAGTGCAACAATTCAAATAATTTAAAGGGCCTGCTCGGGTATATAAGAGAGGCTGGGAGACTGGGGCCGGTGGTGGGTGATGGGTGATGAGTGATGGTGTGGTGTGGTGTGGTGTGGTGTGGTGTGGTGTTGTTAAGAGTTGATTTACGGCCAGCCAGCCAGCCAGCCAGCCAGCCAGCTGCAGCCAAGGCAGGGCAAGGCAAGGCAAGGCAAGGCAAGGCAGGCAGGCAGGCAGGCAGGCAGGCAGGCAGGCAGGCAGGCAGGGCAGGCAGCCAGGCAGCCAGGCAGCCAGACAGGCAGGCAGGCAGGCAGGCAGGCAGGCAGGCAGGCAGGCAGGCAGGCAGGCAGGCAGCCAGGCAGGCAGGCAGGCAGGCAGGCAGGCAGGCAGGCAGGCAGCCAGGCAGCCAGGCAGGCAGGCAGGCAGGCAGGCAGGCAGCCAGCCAGCCAGCCAGCCAGCCAGCCAGCCAGCCCAGCCAGCCAGCCAGCCAGCCAGCCAGCCAGCCAGCCAGCCAGCCAGCCAGCCAGCCAGCCAGCCAGCCAGCCAGCCACTCCCACTTTGTATTTATATGCATTCAATTTATATTCAAACATTATATATGTTAAGGGCCTTGTTTTAGTGTTTATTTTAAAAATGACAAACATCGAGTCATTTTACCAGTCCTTTAGCGTTAACGGTGATGCATTTTAAAACTGAACATAAATCGCCTTTTCTGGATATATCAAATATCGAATCCGCTTAATGTGCCTACAATTCAATCATTCAAAAAATACATAATTTACATCAAGCCTTTTCATAGAACAGACAATAAGATTTGTACATGCAAAATAAAAAAAAAATCCTTTAAGTTATCAATACAATGTGAGAAAACTTTACTTTTATAACTAAAGTTGCACAATTATACCAACTCTATGGTGGCTGGGTTGTAAGGTGTGTGGCTGGTGTTTTGGAAGTCGCGAGTTCAAACGACCCAATGGGAATAATACTTTTTTTTTTTTGCCATACAATCTTCCTAATACTATTATGTAGGTTTGTGTGTGTGTTTTTTTTATTCATTCTTTGGTTTTATAGATGACATACATATTGACTCCTTTTACCGGTCCTTAATTAGGCTCTGGGGAAGCAATGGTGGTGGTGGTGGTGGTGGTGGTGGTGCATTTAAAACTAAACCAAAAATCACCAGTTCTGGACGCGTCAAATATCATATCCGCTTAATGTGTCTACAACCTAATTACTTAAAACTACACTATTTAATTCATTCATATCATGTGCATATTGGTCATTATGCTCATACAACCGACATCAAAATTTATTTTCATTATTAGAATCATACATTTCATCAAGTAATACAGATACAAAGAGATTTTCTTTCTGAGAAGACCGTTAGTATTGGCTTGCAGGCAGGCAGGCAGGCAGGCATTTGAGGGTTATTATTTCGCCTGTTGATTGGGGGGAGGGTTGATGTGTTAGGGGGTTTTCGGTTAGATGTGGTGGTGGTGATTGGTGGTGGTGGTGATTGGTGGTGATTGGTGGTGATTGGTGGTGGTGGTGGTGGTGGTAGTAGGTGGGAGTTGGGGGTGGGGGGGTGGGGGGGGGGGGGGGGGGGGGGGGGGGGGGGGGGTGAGGAGGGAGGGGAATGATGGTCTGTGGATTCCTTCTCCGTACC